>NW_026871260.1:0-257882 GCF_028564815.1 Eubalaena glacialis
CGCCGAGCAGCGCTGCAGGCCCCACCTCCTCCGGCCCCTCCCACCACAGCGCGCCAGAGGGGGCGCTCCGCGCCGGCCTGGCCGGCCAGGCGGCCAGAAGGCGGCCCTGGAAGGCAGCCGCCACCCCAGCCGCTCCCGTGGTGGCTGGCCCGGACCCAGACTCCGCCGCAGGCCGGGGTGCCGTCCGTGCGGCCCACGAAGCCCTCGACCTGCACTTGGCCGCCCCCACCGGAGCCCAGCCGCGCCGCAGCCCCCTGTCTGCCCGTGTGTATCTCCACAGCTCCCTCCGGAAAAAGCCCACCCTCCGCCGTTTCGCCACGGCCGGGGGCGGGAGCGGGGGCGGGGGCTGGGACCGGTTCGCTGGGCTGGCTAGACACCAGGCGCCGGGTCCTGTGCTCGGCGGGTGGCGTGGGGGCAAGGGTGGCCTTGCTGGGGCTAAGGGGCCGTGCCGGCTCAATGGTGGCTCCCAGTGGGTTAAGGGCCGACTGCCGTCGGGCAGGAGGGCCGGCCAGGCCGTGGCTGGGCTGCGCCTAGCACTGTGTGGATTGACAGGGTGGGGAATGCACAAGGGACCGAGGGCCACAGGCCCTTAAGCCTCCGGGGCCAAGTCCTGTGAGCGTTGAGCGGCTCTGGGGCGGAGGGCCAAGCGCCTACAGGCCTGGAGGGTCCCGCCTGACCTGAGCTGCGAAGTCGCCCACAACTCCACCACCCCCGGGCCCTCGAGGCCTCCTGTCGCTTGCCTGGGCGGACGGCAGGGCCGCGCCGGAGAGGGTTGGCTGCCGGGCTGGCGGTGAGTCGCCAGCACCAGCGAAGCTAAGCCTCAAGAGGCACACCGTGGCCCCCGCTGCATTCTACGGCCACACCTCCCTGAACGCACCACACCTCGTCTGATCTCGGAAGCTAATCAGGGTCTGGCCTGTTTCGTACCTGGATGGGAGACCACATGGGAATACCGAGTGCTGTAGGCTTTTTTGCCTCCCGCTCCGCCTTGACATTTAGTGGCCCGCGGCCGAGGCCGCCTCCGCCCCCGCTGAGCACCGCTGCAGGCCTCACCTCCTCACGTCCCTCCCAACACAGCGCGCCGGAGGGATCGCTCCCCGCCGAGCTGGCTGGACATGCGGCCAGAATGCGGCCCTGGAAGGCAGCCGCCACCCCAGCCGCTCCCGTGGTGGCTGGCCCGGACCCAGACTCCGCCGCAGGCCGGGGTGCCGTCCGTGCGGCCCGCGAGGCCCTCGACCTGCACTTGGCCGCCCCCACCGGAGCCCAGCCGCGCCGCAGCCCCCTGTCTGCCCGTGTGTCTCTCCACAGCTCCCTCCGGAAAAAGCCCCCCCCTCCGCCGTTTCGCCACGGCCGGGGGCGGGAGCGGGGGCGGGGGCCGGGGCCGCTTCTCCGGGCCTGCCGGCCACCAGGGCCGGGGTCCTGTGCTCGGCGGGCGGCGTGGGGGCAAGGGGGGGCCTTGCTGGGGCTAAGGGGCCGTGCCCACTCCATGGTGGCTCCCAGTGGCTTCGGGCCAGCTGCTGCCCGGCCGGAGGGCCGGCCCGGCCGTGGCCGGGCTGCGCCTAACTCCGCGTGGGCGGGCAGGGGGGGATGCCCAAGGGACCGCGGCCGCCGGGCCCTGAAGCCTCCGGGGCCGCGTCCCTGTGAGCGTCGAGCGGGATCTGCGGCGGGGCGCCAAGCGCCGACGGGCCTGGAGCGTCCCGCCCGCCCTGGGCTGCGAGGTGGCCCACCACTCCGCCACCCCCGGGTCCCCGAGGCCTCCTGTCGCCTGCCTGGGCGGGCGGCAGGGCCCTGCCGGAGAGGGCTGGCCGCCGGCATGGCGGTAAGGCGCAGGCGCCAGCGAAGCTGGGCCTCAAGAGGCACCGCGCGGGCCCCTCCTGCGTCTACGGCCATACCACCCTGAACGCGCCCGATCTCGTCTGATCTCGGAAGCTAAGCAGGGTCGGGCCTGGTTAGTACTTGGATGGGAGACCGCCTGGGAATACCGGGTGCTGTAGGCTTTTTGCCTCCCGCTCCGCCTTCTCCTTTAGTCGCCCGCCGCCTCCGCCCCCGCCCCCGCCCCCGCCCCCGCCGGGCACCGCTGCAGGCCCCACCTCCTCCGGCCCCTCCCACCACAGCGCGCCAGAGGGGGCGCTCTCCGCCTGCCTGGCCGGCCAGGCGGCCAGAAGGCGGCCCTGGAAGGCAGCCGCATCCCAGCCGCTCCCGGGGTGGCTGGCCTGAACCCAGACTCCGCCTCAGGCCCGGGTGCCGGCCGTGCGGCCCGCGAGCCCCTTGACCTGCACCTGGCCGCCCCCACTAGCGCCCAGCCCCGGCGCAGCCACCTATCTGCCGGTGTGTCTCTCCACAGCTCCCTCCGGAAAAAGCCCCCCCTCCGCCGTTTCGCCACGGCCGAGTGCGGGAGCGGGGTCGTGGGCCAGGACTCGTTCTCCGAACCGGCCGACCACTAGGCACCGGGAACAGTGCTCGGCAGTTGGCGTGGATGCAAGTGTGGCCTTGCTGGCTGTAATGGGCCATGCCAACACAATGGTGGCTCCCAGTGGATTCGGGGCAACTGCCGTCGGGCAGGAGGGCCGGCCCGGCCACGGCTAGGTTGTGCCTAGCACTGCGTGAGTGGACAGGGTTGGTAATGCCCGAGGGACCTAGGGCCAAGGGACATTAAGCCTCCGGGGCCACGTCCTTGTGAGCATCAAGCGGGACCTGGGGCGGAGCGCCAAGCACCTACGGGCCTGGAGGATCCCGCCTGACCTGAGCTGCGAGGTCGCCCTTGACTATGCAACCCCTGGGTCCCTGAGGCCTCCTGTCGCCAGCCTGGGCGGGCGGCAGGGCCTTGCTGAAGAGGGCTGACCGCCGAGCAGGGAGCAAGTCGCCAGCACCAGCGAAGCAAAGCCTCAAGAGGCACCCCGTGGCCCCGGCTGCCCTCTAAGGCCATACCACCCTGAACGTGCCCCATCTCGTCTGATCGCGGAAGCTAAGCAGGGTCGGGCCTGGTTAGTACTTGGATGGGAGACCGCCTGGGAATACCGGGTGCTGTAGGCTTTTTGCCTCCCGCTCCGCCTTCTCCTTTAGTCGCCCGCCGCCTCCGCCGCCGCCCCCGCCCCCGCCGAGCAGCGCTGCAGGCCCCACCTCCTCCGGCCCCTCCCACCACAGCGCGCCAGAGGGGGCGCTCCGCGCCGGCCTGGCCGGCCAGGCGGCCAGAAGGCGGCCCTGGAAGGCAGCCGCCACCCCAGCCGCTCCCGTGGTGGCTGGCCCGGACCCAGACTCCGCCGCAGGCCGGGGTGCCGTCCGTGCGGCCCACGAAGCCCTCGACCTGCACTTGGCCGCCCCCACCGGAGCCCAGCCGCGCCGCAGCCCCCTGTCTGCCCGTGTGTATCTCCACAGCTCCCTCCGGAAAAAGCCCACCCTCCGCCGTTTCGCCACGGCCGGGGGCGGGAGCGGGGGCGGGGGCTGGGACCGGTTCGCTGGGCTGGCTAGACACCAGGCGCCGGGTCCTGTGCTCGGCGGGTGGCGTGGGGGCAAGGGTGGCCTTGCTGGGGCTAAGGGGCCGTGCCGGCTCAATGGTGGCTCCCAGTGGGTTAAGGGCCGACTGCCGTCGGGCAGGAGGGCCGGCCAGGCCGTGGCTGGGCTGCGCCTAGCACTGTGTGGATTGACAGGGTGGGGAATGCACAAGGGACCGAGGGCCACAGGCCCTTAAGCCTCCGGGGCCAAGTCCTGTGAGCGTTGAGCGGCTCTGGGGCGGAGGGCCAAGCGCCTACAGGCCTGGAGGGTCCCGCCTGACCTGAGCTGCGAAGTCGCCCACAACTCCACCACCCCCGGGCCCTCGAGGCCTCCTGTCGCTTGCCTGGGCGGACGGCAGGGCCGCGCTGGAGAGGGTTGGCTGCCGGGCTGGCGGTGAGTCGCCAGCACCAGCGAAGCTAAGCCTCAAGAGGCACACCGTGGCCCCCGCTGCATTCTACGGCCACACCTCCCTGAACGCACCACACCTCGTCTGATCTCGGAAGCTAATCAGGGTCTGGCCTGTTTCGTACCTGGATGGGAGACCACATGGGAATACCGAGTGCTGTAGGCTTTTTTGCCTCCCGCTCCGCCTTGACATTTAGTGGCCCGCGGCCGAGGCCGCCTCCGCCCCCGCTGAGCACCGCTGCAGGCCTCACCTCCTCACGTCCCTCCCAACACAGCGCGCCGGAGGGATCGCTCCCCGCCGAGCTGGCTGGACATGCGGCCAGAATGCGGCCCTGGAAGGCAGCCGCCACCCCAGCCGCTCCCGTGGTGGCTGGCCCGGACCCAGACTCCGCCGCAGGCCGGGGTGCCGTCCGTGCGGCCCGCGAGGCCCTCGACCTGCACTTGGCCGCCCCCACCGGAGCCCAGCCGCGCCGCAGCCCCCTGTCTGCCCGTGTGTCTCTCCACAGCTCCCTCCGGAAAAAGCCCCCCCCTCCGCCGTTTCGCCACGGCCGGGGGCGGGAGCGGGGGCGGGGGCCGGGGCCGCTTCTCCGGGCCTGCCGGCCACCAGGGCCGGGGTCCTGTGCTCGGCGGGCGGCGTGGGGGCAAGGGGGGGCCTTGCTGGGGCTAAGGGGCCGTGCCCACTCCATGGTGGCTCCCAGTGGCTTCGGGCCAGCTGCTGCCCGGCCGGAGGGCCGGCCCGGCCGTGGCCGGGCTGCGCCTAACTCCGCGTGGGCGGGCAGGGGGGGATGCCCAAGGGACCGCGGCCGCCGGGCCCTGAAGCCTCCGGGGCCGCGTCCCTGTGAGCGTCGAGCGGGATCTGCGGCGGGGCGCCAAGCGCCGACGGGCCTGGAGCGTCCCGCCCGCCCTGGGCTGCGAGGTGGCCCACCACTCCGCCACCCCCGGGTCCCCGAGGCCTCCTGTCGCCTGCCTGGGCGGGCGGCAGGGCCCTGCCGGAGAGGGCTGGCCGCCGGCATGGCGGTAAGGCGCAGGCGCCAGCGAAGCTGGGCCTCAAGAGGCACCGCGCGGGCCCCTCCTGCGTCTACGGCCATACCACCCTGAACGCGCCCGATCTCGTCTGATCTCGGAAGCTAAGCAGGGTCGGGCCTGGTTAGTACTTGGATGGGAGACCGCCTGGGAATACCGGGTGCTGTAGGCTTTTTGCCTCCCGCTCCGCCTTCTCCTTTAGTCGCCCGCCGCCTCCGCCCCCGCCCCCGCCCCCGCCCCCGCCGGGCACCGCTGCAGGCCCCACCTCCTCCGGCCCCTCCCACCACAGCGCGCCAGAGGGGGCGCTCTCCGCCTGCCTGGCCGGCCAGGCGGCCAGAAGGCGGCCCTGGAAGGCAGCCGCATCCCAGCCGCTCCCGGGGTGGCTGGCCTGAACCCAGACTCCGCCTCAGGCCCGGGTGCCGGCCGTGCGGCCCGCGAGCCCCTTGACCTGCACCTGGCCGCCCCCACTAGCGCCCAGCCCCGGCGCAGCCACCTATCTGCCGGTGTGTCTCTCCACAGCTCCCTCCGGAAAAAGCCCCCCCTCCGCCGTTTCGCCACGGCCGAGTGCGGGAGCGGGGTCGTGGGCCAGGACTCGTTCTCCGAACCGGCCGACCACTAGGCACCGGGAACAGTGCTCGGCAGTTGGCGTGGATGCAAGTGTGGCCTTGCTGGCTGTAATGGGCCATGCCAACACAATGGTGGCTCCCAGTGGATTCGGGGCAACTGCCGTCGGGCAGGAGGGCCGGCCCGGCCACGGCTAGGTTGTGCCTAGCACTGCGTGAGTGGACAGGGTTGGTAATGCCCGAGGGACCTAGGGCCAAGGGACATTAAGCCTCCGGGGCCACGTCCTTGTGAGCATCAAGCGGGACCTGGGGCGGAGCGCCAAGCACCTACGGGCCTGGAGGATCCCGCCTGACCTGAGCTGCGAGGTCGCCCTTGACTATGCAACCCCTGGGTCCCTGAGGCCTCCTGTCGCCAGCCTGGGCGGGCGGCAGGGCCTTGCTGAAGAGGGCTGACCGCCGAGCAGGGAGCAAGTCGCCAGCACCAGCGAAGCAAAGCCTCAAGAGGCACCCCGTGGCCCCGGCTGCCCTCTAAGGCCATACCACCCTGAACGCGCCCCATCTCGTCTGATCGCGGAAGCTAAGCAGGGTCGGGCCTGGTTAGTACTTGGATGGGAGACCGCCTGGGAATACCGGGTGCTGTAGGCTTCTTGCCTCCCGCTCCGCCTTCTCCTTTAGTCGCCCGCCGCCTCCGCCGCCGCCCCCGCCCCCGCCGAGCAGCGCTGCAGGCCCCACCTCCTCCGGCCCCTCCCACCACAGCGCGCCAGAGGGGGCGCTCCGCGCCGGCCTGGCCGGCCAGGCGGCCAGAAGGCGGCCCTGGAAGGCAGCCGCCACCCCAGCCGCTCCCGTGGTGGCTGGCCCGGACCCAGACTCCGCCGCAGGCCGGGGTGCCGTCCGTGCGGCCCACGAAGCCCTCGACCTGCACTTGGCCGCCCCCACCGGAGCCCAGCCGCGCCGCAGCCCCCTGTCTGCCCGTGTGTATCTCCACAGCTCCCTCCGGAAAAAGCCCACCCTCCGCCGTTTCGCCACGGCCGGGGGCGGGAGCGGGGGCGGGGGCTGGGACCGGTTCGCTGGGCTGGCTAGACACCAGGCGCCGGGTCCTGTGCTCGGCGGGTGGCGTGGGGGCAAGGGTGGCCTTGCTGGGGCTAAGGGGCCGTGCCGGCTCAATGGTGGCTCCCAGTGGGTTAAGGGCCGACTGCCGTCGGGCAGGAGGGCCGGCCAGGCCGTGGCTGGGCTGCGCCTAGCACTGTGTGGATTGACAGGGTGGGGAATGCACAAGGGACCGAGGGCCACAGGCCCTTAAGCCTCCGGGGCCAAGTCCTGTGAGCGTTGAGCGGCTCTGGGGCGGAGGGCCAAGCGCCTACAGGCCTGGAGGGTCCCGCCTGACCTGAGCTGCGAAGTCGCCCACAACTCCACCACCCCCGGGCCCTCGAGGCCTCCTGTCGCTTGCCTGGGCGGACGGCAGGGCCGCGCCGGAGAGGGTTGGCTGCCGGGCTGGCGGTGAGTCGCCAGCACCAGCGAAGCTAAGCCTCAAGAGGCACACCGTGGCCCCCGCTGCATTCTACGGCCACACCTCCCTGAACGCACCACACCTCGTCTGATCTCGGAAGCTAATCAGGGTCTGGCCTGTTTCGTACCTGGATGGGAGACCACATGGGAATACCGAGTGCTGTAGGCTTTTTTGCCTCCCGCTCCGCCTTGACATTTAGTGGCCCGCGGCCGAGGCCGCCTCCGCCCCCGCTGAGCACCGCTGCAGGCCTCACCTCCTCACGTCCCTCCCAACACAGCGCGCCGGAGGGATCGCTCCCCGCCGAGCTGGCTGGACATGCGGCCAGAATGCGGCCCTGGAAGGCAGCCGCCACCCCAGCCGCTCCCGTGGTGGCTGGCCCGGACCCAGACTCCGCCGCAGGCCGGGGTGCCGTCCGTGCGGCCCGCGAGGCCCTCGACCTGCACTTGGCCGCCCCCACCGGAGCCCAGCCGCGCCGCAGCCCCCTGTCTGCCCGTGTGTCTCTCCACAGCTCCCTCCGGAAAAAGCCCCCCCCTCCGCCGTTTCGCCACGGCCGGGGGCGGGAGCGGGGGCGGGGGCCGGGGCCGCTTCTCCGGGCCTGCCGGCCACCAGGGCCGGGGTCCTGTGCTCGGCGGGCGGCGTGGGGGCAAGGGGGGGCCTTGCTGGGGCTAAGGGGCCGTGCCCACTCCATGGTGGCTCCCAGTGGCTTCGGGCCAGCTGCTGCCCGGCCGGAGGGCCGGCCCGGCCGTGGCCGGGCTGCGCCTAACTCCGCGTGGGCGGGCAGGGGGGGATGCCCAAGGGACCGCGGCCGCCGGGCCCTGAAGCCTCCGGGGCCGCGTCCCTGTGAGCGTCGAGCGGGATCTGCGGCGGGGCGCCAAGCGCCGACGGGCCTGGAGCGTCCCGCCCGCCCTGGGCTGCGAGGTGGCCCACCACTCCGCCACCCCCGGGTCCCCGAGGCCTCCTGTCGCCTGCCTGGGCGGGCGGCAGGGCCCTGCCGGAGAGGGCTGGCCGCCGGCATGGCGGTAAGGCGCAGGCGCCAGCGAAGCTGGGCCTCAAGAGGCACCGCGCGGGCCCCTCCTGCGTCTACGGCCATACCACCCTGAACGCGCCCGATCTCGTCTGATCTCGGAAGCTAAGCAGGGTCGGGCCTGGTTAGTACTTGGATGGGAGACCGCCTGGGAATACCGGGTGCTGTAGGCTTTTTGCCTCCCGCTCCGCCTTCTCCTTTAGTCGCCCGCCGCCTCCGCCCCCGCCCCCGCCCCCGCCCCCGCCGGGCACCGCTGCAGGCCCCACCTCCTCCGGCCCCTCCCACCACAGCGCGCCAGAGGGGGCGCTCTCCGCCTGCCTGGCCGGCCAGGCGGCCAGAAGGCGGCCCTGGAAGGCAGCCGCATCCCAGCCGCTCCCGGGGTGGCTGGCCTGAACCCAGACTCCGCCTCAGGCCCGGGTGCCGGCCGTGCGGCCCGCGAGCCCCTTGACCTGCACCTGGCCGCCCCCACTAGCGCCCAGCCCCGGCGCAGCCACCTATCTGCCGGTGTGTCTCTCCACAGCTCCCTCCGGAAAAAGCCCCCCCTCCGCCGTTTCGCCACGGCCGAGTGCGGGAGCGGGGTCGTGGGCCAGGACTCGTTCTCCGAACCGGCCGACCACTAGGCACCGGGAACAGTGCTCGGCAGTTGGCGTGGATGCAAGTGTGGCCTTGCTGGCTGTAATGGGCCATGCCAACACAATGGTGGCTCCCAGTGGATTCGGGGCAACTGCCGTCGGGCAGGAGGGCCGGCCCGGCCACGGCTAGGTTGTGCCTAGCACTGCGTGAGTGGACAGGGTTGGTAATGCCCGAGGGACCTAGGGCCAAGGGACATTAAGCCTCCGGGGCCACGTCCTTGTGAGCATCAAGCGGGACCTGGGGCGGAGCGCCAAGCACCTACGGGCCTGGAGGATCCCGCCTGACCTGAGCTGCGAGGTCGCCCTTGACTATGCAACCCCTGGGTCCCTGAGGCCTCCTGTCGCCAGCCTGGGCGGGCGGCAGGGCCTTGCTGAAGAGGGCTGACCGCTGAGCAGGGAGCAAGTCGCCAGCACCAGCGAAGCAAAGCCTCAAGAGGCACCCCGTGGCCCCGGCTGCCCTCTAAGGCCATACCACCCTGAACGTGCCCCATCTCGTCTGATCGCGGAAGCTAAGCAGGGTCGGGCCTGGTTAGTACTTGGATGGGAGACCGCCTGGGAATACCGGGTGCTGTAGGCTTTTTGCCTCCCGCTCCGCCTTCTCCTTTAGTCGCCCGCCGCCTCCGCCGCCGCCCCCGCCCCCGCCGAGCAGCGCTGCAGGCCCCACCTCCTCCGGCCCCTCCCACCACAGCGCGCCAGAGGGGGCGCTCCGCGCCGGCCTGGCCGGCCAGGCGGCCAGAAGGCGGCCCTGGAAGGCAGCCGCCACCCCAGCCGCTCCCGTGGTGGCTGGCCCGGACCCAGACTCCGCCGCAGGCCGGGGTGCCGTCCGTGCGGCCCACGAAGCCCTCGACCTGCACTTGGCCGCCCCCACCGGAGCCCAGCCGCGCCGCAGCCCCCTGTCTGCCCGTGTGTATCTCCACAGCTCCCTCCGGAAAAAGCCCACCCTCCGCCGTTTCGCCACGGCCGGGGGCGGGAGCGGGGGCGGGGGCTGGGACCGGTTCGCTGGGCTGGCTAGACACCAGGCGCCGGGTCCTGTGCTCGGCGGGTGGCGTGGGGGCAAGGGTGGCCTTGCTGGGGCTAAGGGGCCGTGCCGGCTCAATGGTGGCTCCCAGTGGGTTAAGGGCCGACTGCCGTCGGGCAGGAGGGCCGGCCAGGCCGTGGCTGGGCTGCGCCTAGCACTGTGTGGATTGACAGGGTGGGGAATGCACAAGGGACCGAGGGCCACAGGCCCTTAAGCCTCCGGGGCCAAGTCCTGTGAGCGTTGAGCGGCTCTGGGGCGGAGGGCCAAGCGCCTACAGGCCTGGAGGGTCCCGCCTGACCTGAGCTGCGAAGTCGCCCACAACTCCACCACCCCCGGGCCCTCGAGGCCTCCTGTCGCTTGCCTGGGCGGACGGCAGGGCCGCGCCGGAGAGGGTTGGCTGCCGGGCTGGCGGTGAGTCGCCAGCACCAGCGAAGCTAAGCCTCAAGAGGCACACCGTGGCCCCCGCTGCATTCTACGGCCACACCTCCCTGAACGCACCACACCTCGTCTGATCTCGGAAGCTAATCAGGGTCTGGCCTGTTTCGTACCTGGATGGGAGACCACATGGGAATACCGAGTGCTGTAGGCTTTTTTGCCTCCCGCTCCGCCTTGACATTTAGTGGCCCGCGGCCGAGGCCGCCTCCGCCCCCGCTGAGCACCGCTGCAGGCCTCACCTCCTCACGTCCCTCCCAACACAGCGCGCCGGAGGGATCGCTCCCCGCCGAGCTGGCTGGACATGCGGCCAGAATGCGGCCCTGGAAGGCAGCCGCCACCCCAGCCGCTCCCGTGGTGGCTGGCCCGGACCCAGACTCCGCCGCAGGCCGGGGTGCCGTCCGTGCGGCCCGCGAGGCCCTCGACCTGCACTTGGCCGCCCCCACCGGAGCCCAGCCGCGCCGCAGCCCCCTGTCTGCCCGTGTGTCTCTCCACAGCTCCCTCCGGAAAAAGCCCCCCCCTCCGCCGTTTCGCCACGGCCGGGGGCGGGAGCGGGGGCGGGGGCCGGGGCCGCTTCTCCGGGCCTGCCGGCCACCAGGGCCGGGGTCCTGTGCTCGGCGGGCGGCGTGGGGGCAAGGGGGGGCCTTGCTGGGGCTAAGGGGCCGTGCCCACTCCATGGTGGCTCCCAGTGGCTTCGGGCCAGCTGCTGCCCGGCCGGAGGGCCGGCCCGGCCGTGGCCGGGCTGCGCCTAACTCCGCGTGGGCGGGCAGGGGGGGATGCCCAAGGGACCGCGGCCGCCGGGCCCTGAAGCCTCCGGGGCCGCGTCCCTGTGAGCGTCGAGCGGGATCTGCGGCGGGGCGCCAAGCGCCGACGGGCCTGGAGCGTCCCGCCCGCCCTGGGCTGCGAGGTGGCCCACCACTCCGCCACCCCCGGGTCCCCGAGGCCTCCTGTCGCCTGCCTGGGCGGGCGGCAGGGCCCTGCCGGAGAGGGCTGGCCGCCGGCATGGCGGTAAGGCGCAGGCGCCAGCGAAGCTGGGCCTCAAGAGGCACCGCGCGGGCCCCTCCTGCGTCTACGGCCATACCACCCTGAACGCGCCCGATCTCGTCTGATCTCGGAAGCTAAGCAGGGTCGGGCCTGGTTAGTACTTGGATGGGAGACCGCCTGGGAATACCGGGTGCTGTAGGCTTTTTGCCTCCCGCTCCGCCTTCTCCTTTAGTCGCCCGCCGCCTCCGCCCCCGCCCCCGCCCCCGCCCCCGCCGGGCACCGCTGCAGGCCCCACCTCCTCCGGCCCCTCCCACCACAGCGCGCCAGAGGGGGCGCTCTCCGCCTGCCTGGCCGGCCAGGCGGCCAGAAGGCGGCCCTGGAAGGCAGCCGCATCCCAGCCGCTCCCGGGGTGGCTGGCCTGAACCCAGACTCCGCCTCAGGCCCGGGTGCCGGCCGTGCGGCCCGCGAGCCCCTTGACCTGCACCTGGCCGCCCCCACTAGCGCCCAGCCCCGGCGCAGCCACCTATCTGCCGGTGTGTCTCTCCACAGCTCCCTCCGGAAAAAGCCCCCCCTCCGCCGTTTCGCCACGGCCGAGTGCGGGAGCGGGGTCGTGGGCCAGGACTCGTTCTCCGAACCGGCCGACCACTAGGCACCGGGAACAGTGCTCGGCAGTTGGCGTGGATGCAAGTGTGGCCTTGCTGGCTGTAATGGGCCATGCCAACACAATGGTGGCTCCCAGTGGATTCGGGGCAACTGCCGTCGGGCAGGAGGGCCGGCCCGGCCACGGCTAGGTTGTGCCTAGCACTGCGTGAGTGGACAGGGTTGGTAATGCCCGAGGGACCTAGGGCCAAGGGACATTAAGCCTCCGGGGCCACGTCCTTGTGAGCATCAAGCGGGACCTGGGGCGGAGCGCCAAGCACCTACGGGCCTGGAGGATCCCGCCTGACCTGAGCTGCGAGGTCGCCCTTGACTATGCAACCCCTGGGTCCCTGAGGCCTCCTGTCGCCAGCCTGGGCGGGCGGCAGGGCCTTGCTGAAGAGGGCTGACCGCCGAGCAGGGAGCAAGTCGCCAGCACCAGCGAAGCAAAGCCTCAAGAGGCACCCCGTGGCCCCGGCTGCCCTCTAAGGCCATACCACCCTGAACGTGCCCCATCTCGTCTGATCGCGGAAGCTAAGCAGGGTCGGGCCTGGTTAGTACTTGGATGGGAGACCGCCTGGGAATACCGGGTGCTGTAGGCTTTTTGCCTCCCGCTCCGCCTTCTCCTTTAGTCGCCCGCCGCCTCCGCCGCCGCCCCCGCCCCCGCCGAGCAGCGCTGCAGGCCCCACCTCCTCCGGCCCCTCCCACCACAGCGCGCCAGAGGGGGCGCTCCGCGCCGGCCTGGCCGGCCAGGCGGCCAGAAGGCGGCCCTGGAAGGCAGCCGCCACCCCAGCCGCTCCCGTGGTGGCTGGCCCGGACCCAGACTCCGCCGCAGGCCGGGGTGCCGTCCGTGCGGCCCACGAAGCCCTCGACCTGCACTTGGCCGCCCCCACCGGAGCCCAGCCGCGCCGCAGCCCCCTGTCTGCCCGTGTGTATCTCCACAGCTCCCTCCGGAAAAAGCCCACCCTCCGCCGTTTCGCCACGGCCGGGGGCGGGAGCGGGGGCGGGGGCTGGGACCGGTTCGCTGGGCTGGCTAGACACCAGGCGCCGGGTCCTGTGCTCGGCGGGTGGCGTGGGGGCAAGGGTGGCCTTGCTGGGGCTAAGGGGCCGTGCCGGCTCAATGGTGGCTCCCAGTGGGTTAAGGGCCGACTGCCGTCGGGCAGGAGGGCCGGCCAGGCCGTGGCTGGGCTGCGCCTAGCACTGTGTGGATTGACAGGGTGGGGAATGCACAAGGGACCGAGGGCCACAGGCCCTTAAGCCTCCGGGGCCAAGTCCTGTGAGCGTTGAGCGGCTCTGGGGCGGAGGGCCAAGCGCCTACAGGCCTGGAGGGTCCCGCCTGACCTGAGCTGCGAAGTCGCCCACAACTCCACCACCCCCGGGCCCTCGAGGCCTCCTGTCGCTTGCCTGGGCGGACGGCAGGGCCGCGCCGGAGAGGGTTGGCTGCCGGGCTGGCGGTGAGTCGCCAGCACCAGCGAAGCTAAGCCTCAAGAGGCACACCGTGGCCCCCGCTGCATTCTACGGCCACACCTCCCTGAACGCACCACACCTCGTCTGATCTCGGAAGCTAATCAGGGTCTGGCCTGTTTCGTACCTGGATGGGAGACCACATGGGAATACCGAGTGCTGTAGGCTTTTTTGCCTCCCGCTCCGCCTTGACATTTAGTGGCCCGCGGCCAAGGCCGCCTCCGCCCCCGCTGAGCACCGCTGCAGGCCTCACCTCCTCACGTCCCTCCCAACACAGCGCGCCGGAGGGATCGCTCCCCGCCGAGCTGGCTGGACATGCGGCCAGAATGCGGCCCTGGAAGGCAGCCGCCACCCCAGCCGCTCCCGTGGTGGCTGGCCCGGACCCAGACTCCGCCGCAGGCCGGGGTGCCGTCCGTGCGGCCCGCGAGGCCCTCGACCTGCACTTGGCCGCCCCCACCGGAGCCCAGCCGCGCCGCAGCCCCCTGTCTGCCCGTGTGTCTCTCCACAGCTCCCTCCGGAAAAAGCCCCCCCCTCCGCCGTTTCGCCACGGCCGGGGGCGGGAGCGGGGGCGGGGGCCGGGGCCGCTTCTCCGGGCCTGCCGGCCACCAGGGCCGGGGTCCTGTGCTCGGCGGGCGGCGTGGGGGCAAGGGGGGGCCTTGCTGGGGCTAAGGGGCCGTGCCCACTCCATGGTGGCTCCCAGTGGCTTCGGGCCAGCTGCTGCCCGGCCGGAGGGCCGGCCCGGCCGTGGCCGGGCTGCGCCTAACTCCGCGTGGGCGGGCAGGGGGGGATGCCCAAGGGACCGCGGCCGCCGGGCCCTGAAGCCTCCGGGGCCGCGTCCCTGTGAGCGTCGAGCGGGATCTGCGGCGGGGCGCCAAGCGCCGACGGGCCTGGAGCGTCCCGCCCGCCCTGGGCTGCGAGGTGGCCCACCACTCCGCCACCCCCGGGTCCCCGAGGCCTCCTGTCGCCTGCCTGGGCGGGCGGCAGGGCCCTGCCGGAGAGGGCTGGCCGCCGGCATGGCGGTAAGGCGCAGGCGCCAGCGAAGCTGGGCCTCAAGAGGCACCGCGCGGGCCCCTCCTGCGTCTACGGCCATACCACCCTGAACGCGCCCGATCTCGTCTGATCTCGGAAGCTAAGCAGGGTCGGGCCTGGTTAGTACTTGGATGGGAGACCGCCTGGGAATACCGGGTGCTGTAGGCTTTTTGCCTCCCGCTCCGCCTTCTCCTTTAGTCGCCCGCCGCCTCCGCCCCCGCCCCCGCCCCCGCCCCCGCCGGGCACCGCTGCAGGCCCCACCTCCTCCGGCCCCTCCCACCACAGCGCGCCAGAGGGGGCGCTCTCCGCCTGCCTGGCCGGCCAGGCGGCCAGAAGGCGGCCCTGGAAGGCAGCCGCATCCCAGCCGCTCCCGGGGTGGCTGGCCTGAACCCAGACTCCGCCTCAGGCCCGGGTGCCGGCCGTGCGGCCCGCGAGCCCCTTGACCTGCACCTGGCCGCCCCCACTAGCGCCCAGCCCCGGCGCAGCCACCTATCTGCCGGTGTGTCTCTCCACAGCTCCCTCCGGAAAAAGCCCCCCCTCCGCCGTTTCGCCACGGCCGAGTGCGGGAGCGGGGTCGTGGGCCAGGACTCGTTCTCCGAACCGGCCGACCACTAGGCACCGGGAACAGTGCTCGGCAGTTGGCGTGGATGCAAGTGTGGCCTTGCTGGCTGTAATGGGCCATGCCAACACAATGGTGGCTCCCAGTGGATTCGGGGCAACTGCCGTCGGGCAGGAGGGCCGGCCCGGCCACGGCTAGGTTGTGCCTAGCACTGCGTGAGTGGACAGGGTTGGTAATGCCCGAGGGACCTAGGGCCAAGGGACATTAAGCCTCCGGGGCCACGTCCTTGTGAGCATCAAGCGGGACCTGGGGCGGAGCGCCAAGCACCTACGGGCCTGGAGGATCCCGCCTGACCTGAGCTGCGAGGTCGCCCTTGACTATGCAACCCCTGGGTCCCTGAGGCCTCCTGTCGCCAGCCTGGGCGGGCGGCAGGGCCTTGCTGAAGAGGGCTGACCGCCGAGCAGGGAGCAAGTCGCCAGCACCAGCGAAGCAAAGCCTCAAGAGGCACCCCGTGGCCCCGGCTGCCCTCTAAGGCCATACCACCCTGAACGCGCCCCATCTCGTCTGATCGCGGAAGCTAAGCAGGGTCGGGCCTGGTTAGTACTTGGATGGGAGACCGCCTGGGAATACCGGGTGCTGTAGGCTTCTTGCCTCCCGCTCCGCCTTCTCCTTTAGTCGCCCGCCGCCTCCGCCGCCGCCCCCGCCCCCGCCGAGCAGCGCTGCAGGCCCCACCTCCTCCGGCCCCTCCCACCACAGCGCGCCAGAGGGGGCGCTCCGCGCCGGCCTGGCCGGCCAGGCGGCCAGAAGGCGGCCCTGGAAGGCAGCCGCCACCCCAGCCGCTCCCGTGGTGGCTGGCCCGGACCCAGACTCCGCCGCAGGCCGGGGTGCCGTCCGTGCGGCCCACGAAGCCCTCGACCTGCACTTGGCCGCCCCCACCGGAGCCCAGCCGCGCCGCAGCCCCCTGTCTGCCCGTGTGTATCTCCACAGCTCCCTCCGGAAAAAGCCCACCCTCCGCCGTTTCGCCACGGCCGGGGGCGGGAGCGGGGGCGGGGGCTGGGACCGGTTCGCTGGGCTGGCTAGACACCAGGCGCCGGGTCCTGTGCTCGGCGGGTGGCGTGGGGGCAAGGGTGGCCTTGCTGGGGCTAAGGGGCCGTGCCGGCTCAATGGTGGCTCCCAGTGGGTTAAGGGCCGACTGCCGTCGGGCAGGAGGGCCGGCCAGGCCGTGGCTGGGCTGCGCCTAGCACTGTGTGGATTGACAGGGTGGGGAATGCACAAGGGACCGAGGGCCACAGGCCCTTAAGCCTCCGGGGCCAAGTCCTGTGAGCGTTGAGCGGCTCTGGGGCGGAGGGCCAAGCGCCTACAGGCCTGGAGGGTCCCGCCTGACCTGAGCTGCGAAGTCGCCCACAACTCCACCACCCCCGGGCCCTCGAGGCCTCCTGTCGCTTGCCTGGGCGGACGGCAGGGCCGCGCCGGAGAGGGTTGGCTGCCGGGCTGGCGGTGAGTCGCCAGCACCAGCGAAGCTAAGCCTCAAGAGGCACACCGTGGCCCCCGCTGCATTCTACGGCCACACCTCCCTGAACGCACCACACCTCGTCTGATCTCGGAAGCTAATCAGGGTCTGGCCTGTTTCGTACCTGGATGGGAGACCACATGGGAATACCGAGTGCTGTAGGCTTTTTTGCCTCCCGCTCCGCCTTGACATTTAGTGGCCCGCGGCCGAGGCCGCCTCCGCCCCCGCTGAGCACCGCTGCAGGCCTCACCTCCTCACGTCCCTCCCAACACAGCGCGCCGGAGGGATCGCTCCCCGCCGAGCTGGCTGGACATGCGGCCAGAATGCGGCCCTGGAAGGCAGCCGCCACCCCAGCCGCTCCCGTGGTGGCTGGCCCGGACCCAGACTCCGCCGCAGGCCGGGGTGCCGTCCGTGCGGCCCGCGAGGCCCTCGACCTGCACTTGGCCGCCCCCACCGGAGCCCAGCCGCGCCGCAGCCCCCTGTCTGCCCGTGTGTCTCTCCACAGCTCCCTCCGGAAAAAGCCCCCCCCTCCGCCGTTTCGCCACGGCCGGGGGCGGGAGCGGGGGCGGGGGCCGGGGCCGCTTCTCCGGGCCTGCCGGCCACCAGGGCCGGGGTCCTGTGCTCGGCGGGCGGCGTGGGGGCAAGGGGGGGCCTTGCTGGGGCTAAGGGGCCGTGCCCACTCCATGGTGGCTCCCAGTGGCTTCGGGCCAGCTGCTGCCCGGCCGGAGGGCCGGCCCGGCCGTGGCCGGGCTGCGCCTAACTCCGCGTGGGCGGGCAGGGGGGGATGCCCAAGGGACCGCGGCCGCCGGGCCCTGAAGCCTCCGGGGCCGCGTCCCTGTGAGCGTCGAGCGGGATCTGCGGCGGGGCGCCAAGCGCCGACGGGCCTGGAGCGTCCCGCCCGCCCTGGGCTGCGAGGTGGCCCACCACTCCGCCACCCCCGGGTCCCCGAGGCCTCCTGTCGCCTGCCTGGGCGGGCGGCAGGGCCCTGCCGGAGAGGGCTGGCCGCCGGCATGGCGGTAAGGCGCAGGCGCCAGCGAAGCTGGGCCTCAAGAGGCACCGCGCGGGCCCCTCCTGCGTCTACGGCCATACCACCCTGAACGCGCCCGATCTCGTCTGATCTCGGAAGCTAAGCAGGGTCGGGCCTGGTTAGTACTTGGATGGGAGACCGCCTGGGAATACCGGGTGCTGTAGGCTTTTTGCCTCCCGCTCCGCCTTCTCCTTTAGTCGCCCGCCGCCTCCGCCCCCGCCCCCGCCCCCGCCCCCGCCGGGCACCGCTGCAGGCCCCACCTCCTCCGGCCCCTCCCACCACAGCGCGCCAGAGGGGGCGCTCTCCGCCTGCCTGGCCGGCCAGGCGGCCAGAAGGCGGCCCTGGAAGGCAGCCGCATCCCAGCCGCTCCCGGGGTGGCTGGCCTGAACCCAGACTCCGCCTCAGGCCCGGGTGCCGGCCGTGCGGCCCGCGAGCCCCTTGACCTGCACCTGGCCGCCCCCACTAGCGCCCAGCCCCGGCGCAGCCACCTATCTGCCGGTGTGTCTCTCCACAGCTCCCTCCGGAAAAAGCCCCCCCTCCGCCGTTTCGCCACGGCCGAGTGCGGGAGCGGGGTCGTGGGCCAGGACTCGTTCTCCGAACCGGCCGACCACTAGGCACCGGGAACAGTGCTCGGCAGTTGGCGTGGATGCAAGTGTGGCCTTGCTGGCTGTAATGGGCCATGCCAACACAATGGTGGCTCCCAGTGGATTCGGGGCAACTGCCGTCGGGCAGGAGGGCCGGCCCGGCCACGGCTAGGTTGTGCCTAGCACTGCGTGAGTGGACAGGGTTGGTAATGCCCGAGGGACCTAGGGCCAAGGGACATTAAGCCTCCGGGGCCACGTCCTTGTGAGCATCAAGCGGGACCTGGGGCGGAGCGCCAAGCACCTACGGGCCTGGAGGATCCCGCCTGACCTGAGCTGCGAGGTCGCCCTTGACTATGCAACCCCTGGGTCCCTGAGGCCTCCTGTCGCCAGCCTGGGCGGGCGGCAGGGCCTTGCTGAAGAGGGCTGACCGCCGAGCAGGGAGCAAGTCGCCAGCACCAGCGAAGCAAAGCCTCAAGAGGCACCCCGTGGCCCCGGCTGCCCTCTAAGGCCATACCACCCTGAACGCGCCCCATCTCGTCTGATCGCGGAAGCTAAGCAGGGTCGGGCCTGGTTAGTACTTGGATGGGAGACCGCCTGGGAATACCGGGTGCTGTAGGCTTCTTGCCTCCCGCTCCGCCTTCTCCTTTAGTCGCCCGCCGCCTCCGCCGCCGCCCCCGCCCCCGCCGAGCAGCGCTGCAGGCCCCACCTCCTCCGGCCCCTCCCACCACAGCGCGCCAGAGGGGGCGCTCCGCGCCGGCCTGGCCGGCCAGGCGGCCAGAAGGCGGCCCTGGAAGGCAGCCGCCACCCCAGCCGCTCCCGTGGTGGCTGGCCCGGACCCAGACTCCGCCGCAGGCCGGGGTGCCGTCCGTGCGGCCCACGAAGCCCTCGACCTGCACTTGGCCGCCCCCACCGGAGCCCAGCCGCGCCGCAGCCCCCTGTCTGCCCGTGTGTATCTCCACAGCTCCCTCCGGAAAAAGCCCACCCTCCGCCGTTTCGCCACGGCCGGGGGCGGGAGCGGGGGCGGGGGCTGGGACCGGTTCGCTGGGCTGGCTAGACACCAGGCGCCGGGTCCTGTGCTCGGCGGGTGGCGTGGGGGCAAGGGTGGCCTTGCTGGGGCTAAGGGGCCGTGCCGGCTCAATGGTGGCTCCCAGTGGGTTAAGGGCCGACTGCCGTCGGGCAGGAGGGCCGGCCAGGCCGTGGCTGGGCTGCGCCTAGCACTGTGTGGATTGACAGGGTGGGGAATGCACAAGGGACCGAGGGCCACAGGCCCTTAAGCCTCCGGGGCCAAGTCCTGTGAGCGTTGAGCGGCTCTGGGGCGGAGGGCCAAGCGCCTACAGGCCTGGAGGGTCCCGCCTGACCTGAGCTGCGAAGTCGCCCACAACTCCACCACCCCCGGGCCCTCGAGGCCTCCTGTCGCTTGCCTGGGCGGACGGCAGGGCCGCGCCGGAGAGGGTTGGCTGCCGGGCTGGCGGTGAGTCGCCAGCACCAGCGAAGCTAAGCCTCAAGAGGCACACCGTGGCCCCCGCTGCATTCTACGGCCACACCTCCCTGAACGCACCACACCTCGTCTGATCTCGGAAGCTAATCAGGGTCTGGCCTGTTTCGTACCTGGATGGGAGACCACATGGGAATACCGAGTGCTGTAGGCTTTTTTGCCTCCCGCTCCGCCTTGACATTTAGTGGCCCGCGGCCGAGGCCGCCTCCGCCCCCGCTGAGCACCGCTGCAGGCCTCACCTCCTCACGTCCCTCCCAACACAGCGCGCCGGAGGGATCGCTCCCCGCCGAGCTGGCTGGACATGCGGCCAGAATGCGGCCCTGGAAGGCAGCCGCCACCCCAGCCGCTCCCGTGGTGGCTGGCCCGGACCCAGACTCCGCCGCAGGCCGGGGTGCCGTCCGTGCGGCCCGCGAGGCCCTCGACCTGCACTTGGCCGCCCCCACCGGAGCCCAGCCGCGCCGCAGCCCCCTGTCTGCCCGTGTGTCTCTCCACAGCTCCCTCCGGAAAAAGCCCCCCCCTCCGCCGTTTCGCCACGGCCGGGGGCGGGAGCGGGGGCGGGGGCCGGGGCCGCTTCTCCGGGCCTGCCGGCCACCAGGGCCGGGGTCCTGTGCTCGGCGGGCGGCGTGGGGGCAAGGGGGGGCCTTGCTGGGGCTAAGGGGCCGTGCCCACTCCATGGTGGCTCCCAGTGGCTTCGGGCCAGCTGCTGCCCGGCCGGAGGGCCGGCCCGGCCGTGGCCGGGCTGCGCCTAACTCCGCGTGGGCGGGCAGGGGGGGATGCCCAAGGGACCGCGGCCGCCGGGCCCTGAAGCCTCCGGGGCCGCGTCCCTGTGAGCGTCGAGCGGGATCTGCGGCGGGGCGCCAAGCGCCGACGGGCCTGGAGCGTCCCGCCCGCCCTGGGCTGCGAGGTGGCCCACCACTCCGCCACCCCCGGGTCCCCGAGGCCTCCTGTCGCCTGCCTGGGCGGGCGGCAGGGCCCTGCCGGAGAGGGCTGGCCGCCGGCATGGCGGTAAGGCGCAGGCGCCAGCGAAGCTGGGCCTCAAGAGGCACCGCGCGGGCCCCTCCTGCGTCTACGGCCATACCACCCTGAACGCGCCCGATCTCGTCTGATCTCGGAAGCTAAGCAGGGTCGGGCCTGGTTAGTACTTGGATGGGAGACCGCCTGGGAATACCGGGTGCTGTAGGCTTTTTGCCTCCCGCTCCGCCTTCTCCTTTAGTCGCCCGCCGCCTCCGCCCCCGCCCCCGCCCCCGCCCCCGCCGGGCACCGCTGCAGGCCCCACCTCCTCCGGCCCCTCCCACCACAGCGCGCCAGAGGGGGCGCTCTCCGCCTGCCTGGCCGGCCAGGCGGCCAGAAGGCGGCCCTGGAAGGCAGCCGCATCCCAGCCGCTCCCGGGGTGGCTGGCCTGAACCCAGACTCCGCCTCAGGCCCGGGTGCCGGCCGTGCGGCCCGCGAGCCCCTTGACCTGCACCTGGCCGCCCCCACTAGCGCCCAGCCCCGGCGCAGCCACCTATCTGCCGGTGTGTCTCTCCACAGCTCCCTCCGGAAAAAGCCCCCCCTCCGCCGTTTCGCCACGGCCGAGTGCGGGAGCGGGGTCGTGGGCCAGGACTCGTTCTCCGAACCGGCCGACCACTAGGCACCGGGAACAGTGCTCGGCAGTTGGCGTGGATGCAAGTGTGGCCTTGCTGGCTGTAATGGGCCATGCCAACACAATGGTGGCTCCCAGTGGATTCGGGGCAACTGCCGTCGGGCAGGAGGGCCGGCCCGGCCACGGCTAGGTTGTGCCTAGCACTGCGTGAGTGGACAGGGTTGGTAATGCCCGAGGGACCTAGGGCCAAGGGACATTAAGCCTCCGGGGCCACGTCCTTGTGAGCATCAAGCGGGACCTGGGGCGGAGCGCCAAGCACCTACGGGCCTGGAGGATCCCGCCTGACCTGAGCTGCGAGGTCGCCCTTGACTATGCAACCCCTGGGTCCCTGAGGCCTCCTGTCGCCAGCCTGGGCGGGCGGCAGGGCCTTGCTGAAGAGGGCTGACCGCCGAGCAGGGAGCAAGTCGCCAGCACCAGCGAAGCAAAGCCTCAAGAGGCACCCCGTGGCCCCGGCTGCCCTCTAAGGCCATACCACCCTGAACGCGCCCCATCTCGTCTGATCGCGGAAGCTAAGCAGGGTCGGGCCTGGTTAGTACTTGGATGGGAGACCGCCTGGGAATACCGGGTGCTGTAGGCTTCTTGCCTCCCGCTCCGCCTTCTCCTTTAGTCGCCCGCCGCCTCCGCCGCCGCCCCCGCCCCCGCCGAGCAGCGCTGCAGGCCCCACCTCCTCCGGCCCCTCCCACCACAGCGCGCCAGAGGGGGCGCTCCGCGCCGGCCTGGCCGGCCAGGCGGCCAGAAGGCGGCCCTGGAAGGCAGCCGCCACCCCAGCCGCTCCCGTGGTGGCTGGCCCGGACCCAGACTCCGCCGCAGGCCGGGGTGCCGTCCGTGCGGCCCACGAAGCCCTCGACCTGCACTTGGCCGCCCCCACCGGAGCCCAGCCGCGCCGCAGCCCCCTGTCTGCCCGTGTGTATCTCCACAGCTCCCTCCGGAAAAAGCCCACCCTCCGCCGTTTCGCCACGGCCGGGGGCGGGAGCGGGGGCGGGGGCTGGGACCGGTTCGCTGGGCTGGCTAGACACCAGGCGCCGGGTCCTGTGCTCGGCGGGTGGCGTGGGGGCAAGGGTGGCCTTGCTGGGGCTAAGGGGCCGTGCCGGCTCAATGGTGGCTCCCAGTGGGTTAAGGGCCGACTGCCGTCGGGCAGGAGGGCCGGCCAGGCCGTGGCTGGGCTGCGCCTAGCACTGTGTGGATTGACAGGGTGGGGAATGCACAAGGGACCGAGGGCCACAGGCCCTTAAGCCTCCGGGGCCAAGTCCTGTGAGCGTTGAGCGGCTCTGGGGCGGAGGGCCAAGCGCCTACAGGCCTGGAGGGTCCCGCCTGACCTGAGCTGCGAAGTCGCCCACAACTCCACCACCCCCGGGCCCTCGAGGCCTCCTGTCGCTTGCCTGGGCGGACGGCAGGGCCGCGCCGGAGAGGGTTGGCTGCCGGGCTGGCGGTGAGTCGCCAGCACCAGCGAAGCTAAGCCTCAAGAGGCACACCGTGGCCCCCGCTGCATTCTACGGCCACACCTCCCTGAACGCACCACACCTCGTCTGATCTCGGAAGCTAATCAGGGTCTGGCCTGTTTCGTACCTGGATGGGAGACCACATGGGAATACCGAGTGCTGTAGGCTTTTTTGCCTCCCGCTCCGCCTTGACATTTAGTGGCCCGCGGCCGAGGCCGCCTCCGCCCCCGCTGAGCACCGCTGCAGGCCTCACCTCCTCACGTCCCTCCCAACACAGCGCGCCGGAGGGATCGCTCCCCGCCGAGCTGGCTGGACATGCGGCCAGAATGCGGCCCTGGAAGGCAGCCGCCACCCCAGCCGCTCCCGTGGTGGCTGGCCCGGACCCAGACTCCGCCGCAGGCCGGGGTGCCGTCCGTGCGGCCCGCGAGGCCCTCGACCTGCACTTGGCCGCCCCCACCGGAGCCCAGCCGCGCCGCAGCCCCCTGTCTGCCCGTGTGTCTCTCCACAGCTCCCTCCGGAAAAAGCCCCCCCCTCCGCCGTTTCGCCACGGCCGGGGGCGGGAGCGGGGGCGGGGGCCGGGGCCGCTTCTCCGGGCCTGCCGGCCACCAGGGCCGGGGTCCTGTGCTCGGCGGGCGGCGTGGGGGCAAGGGGGGGCCTTGCTGGGGCTAAGGGGCCGTGCCCACTCCATGGTGGCTCCCAGTGGCTTCGGGCCAGCTGCTGCCCGGCCGGAGGGCCGGCCCGGCCGTGGCCGGGCTGCGCCTAACTCCGCGTGGGCGGGCAGGGGGGGATGCCCAAGGGACCGCGGCCGCCGGGCCCTGAAGCCTCCGGGGCCGCGTCCCTGTGAGCGTCGAGCGGGATCTGCGGCGGGGCGCCAAGCGCCGACGGGCCTGGAGCGTCCCGCCCGCCCTGGGCTGCGAGGTGGCCCACCACTCCGCCACCCCCGGGTCCCCGAGGCCTCCTGTCGCCTGCCTGGGCGGGCGGCAGGGCCCTGCCGGAGAGGGCTGGCCGCCGGCATGGCGGTAAGGCGCAGGCGCCAGCGAAGCTGGGCCTCAAGAGGCACCGCGCGGGCCCCTCCTGCGTCTACGGCCATACCACCCTGAACGCGCCCGATCTCGTCTGATCTCGGAAGCTAAGCAGGGTCGGGCCTGGTTAGTACTTGGATGGGAGACCGCCTGGGAATACCGGGTGCTGTAGGCTTTTTGCCTCCCGCTCCGCCTTCTCCTTTAGTCGCCCGCCGCCTCCGCCCCCGCCCCCGCCCCCGCCCCCGCCGGGCACCGCTGCAGGCCCCACCTCCTCCGGCCCCTCCCACCACAGCGCGCCAGAGGGGGCGCTCTCCGCCTGCCTGGCCGGCCAGGCGGCCAGAAGGCGGCCCTGGAAGGCAGCCGCATCCCAGCCGCTCCCGGGGTGGCTGGCCTGAACCCAGACTCCGCCTCAGGCCCGGGTGCCGGCCGTGCGGCCCGCGAGCCCCTTGACCTGCACCTGGCCGCCCCCACTAGCGCCCAGCCCCGGCGCAGCCACCTATCTGCCGGTGTGTCTCTCCACAGCTCCCTCCGGAAAAAGCCCCCCCTCCGCCGTTTCGCCACGGCCGAGTGCGGGAGCGGGGTCGTGGGCCAGGACTCGTTCTCCGAACCGGCCGACCACTAGGCACCGGGAACAGTGCTCGGCAGTTGGCGTGGATGCAAGTGTGGCCTTGCTGGCTGTAATGGGCCATGCCAACACAATGGTGGCTCCCAGTGGATTCGGGGCAACTGCCGTCGGGCAGGAGGGCCGGCCCGGCCACGGCTAGGTTGTGCCTAGCACTGCGTGAGTGGACAGGGTTGGTAATGCCCGAGGGACCTAGGGCCAAGGGACATTAAGCCTCCGGGGCCACGTCCTTGTGAGCATCAAGCGGGACCTGGGGCGGAGCGCCAAGCACCTACGGGCCTGGAGGATCCCGCCTGACCTGAGCTGCGAGGTCGCCCTTGACTATGCAACCCCTGGGTCCCTGAGGCCTCCTGTCGCCAGCCTGGGCGGGCGGCAGGGCCTTGCTGAAGAGGGCTGACCGCCGAGCAGGGAGCAAGTCGCCAGCACCAGCGAAGCAAAGCCTCAAGAGGCACCCTGTGGCCCCGGCTGCCCTCTAAGGCCATACCACCCTGAACGTGCCCCATCTCGTCTGATCGCGGAAGCTAAGCAGGGTCGGGCCTGGTTAGTACTTGGATGGGAGACCGCCTGGGAATACCGGGTGCTGTAGGCTTTTTGCCTCCCGCTCCGCCTTCTCCTTTAGTCGCCCGCCGCCTCCGCCGCCGCCCCCGCCCCCGCCGAGCAGCGCTGCAGGCCCCACCTCCTCCGGCCCCTCCCACCACAGCGCGCCAGAGGGGGCGCTCCGCGCCGGCCTGGCCGGCCAGGCGGCCAGAAGGCGGCCCTGGAAGGCAGCCGCCACCCCAGCCGCTCCCGTGGTGGCTGGCCCGGACCCAGACTCCGCCGCAGGCCGGGGTGCCGTCCGTGCGGCCCACGAAGCCCTCGACCTGCACTTGGCCGCCCCCACCGGAGCCCAGCCGCGCCGCAGCCCCCTGTCTGCCCGTGTGTATCTCCACAGCTCCCTCCGGAAAAAGCCCACGCTCCGCCGTTTCGCCACGGCCGGGGGCGGGAGCGGGGGCGGGGGCTGGGACCGGTTCGCTGGGCTGGCTAGACACCAGGCGCTGGGTCCTGTGCTCGGCGGGTGGCGTGGGGGCAAGGGTGGCCTTGCTGGGGCTAAGGGGCCGTGCCGGCTCAATGGTGGCTCCCAGTGGGTTAAGGGCCGACTGCCGTCGGGCAGGAGGGCCGGCCAGGCCGTGGCTGGGCTGCGCCTAGCACTGTGTGGATTGACAGGGTGGGGAATGCACAAGGGACCGAGGGCCACAGGCCCTTAAGCCTCCGGGGCCAAGTCCTGTGAGCGTTGAGCGGCTCTGGGGCGGAGGGCCAAGCGCCTACAGGCCTGGAGGGTCCCGCCTGACCTGAGCTGCGAAGTCGCCCACAACTCCACCACCCCCGGGCCCTCGAGGCCTCCTGTCGCTTGCCTGGGCGGACGGCAGGGCCGCGCCGGAGAGGGTTGGCTGCCGGGCTGGCGGTGAGTCGCCAGCACCAGCGAAGCTAAGCCTCAAGAGGCACACCGTGGCCCCCGCTGCATTCTACGGCCACACCTCCCTGAACGCACCACACCTCGTCTGATCTCGGAAGCTAATCAGGGTCTGGCCTGTTTCGTACCTGGATGGGAGACCACATGGGAATACCGAGTGCTGTAGGCTTTTTTGCCTCCCGCTCCGCCTTGACATTTAGTGGCCCGCGGCCGAGGCCGCCTCCGCCCCCGCTGAGCACCGCTGCAGGCCTCACCTCCTCACGTCCCTCCCAACACAGCGCGCCGGAGGGATCGCTCCCCGCCGAGCTGGCTGGACATGCGGCCAGAATGCGGCCCTGGAAGGCAGCCGCCACCCCAGCCGCTCCCGTGGTGGCTGGCCCGGACCCAGAC
Source organism: Eubalaena glacialis (assembly GCF_028564815.1). Lineage (NCBI taxonomy): Eukaryota > Metazoa > Chordata > Mammalia > Artiodactyla > Balaenidae > Eubalaena > Eubalaena glacialis. Next base: position 25,950 of record NW_026871260.1, read on the forward strand.
TCCGCCGCAGGCCGGGGTGCCGTCCGTGCGGCCCGCGAGGCCCTCGACCTGCACTTGGCCGCCCCCACCGGAGCCCAGCCGCGCCGCAGCCCCCTGTCTGCCCGTGTGTCTCTCCACAGCTCCCTCCGGAAAAAGCCCCCCCCTCCGCCGTTTCGCCACGGCCGGGGGCGGGAGCGGGGGCGGGGGCCGGGGCCGCTTCTCCGGGCCTGCCGGCCACCAGGGCCGGGGTCCTGTGCTCGGCGGGCGGCGTGGGGGCAAGGGGGGGCCTTGCTGGGGCTAAGGGGCCGTGCCCACTCCATGGTGGCTCCCAGTGGCTTCGGGCCAGCTGCTGCCCGGCCGGAGGGCCGGCCCGGCCGTGGCCGGGCTGCGCCTAACTCCGCGTGGGCGGGCAGGGGGGGATGCCCAAGGGACCGCGGCCGCCGGGCCCTGAAGCCTCCGGGGCCGCGTCCCTGTGAGCGTCGAGCGGGATCTGCGGCGGGGCGCCAAGCGCCGACGGGCCTGGAGCGTCCCGCCCGCCCTGGGCTGCGAGGTGGCCCACCACTCCGCCACCCCCGGGTCCCCGAGGCCTCCTGTCGCCTGCCTGGGCGGGCGGCAGGGCCCTGCCGGAGAGGGCTGGCCGCCGGCATGGCGGTAAGGCGCAGGCGCCAGCGAAGCTGGGCCTCAAGAGGCACCGCGCGGGCCCCTCCTGCGTCTACGGCCATACCACCCTGAACGCGCCCGATCTCGTCTGATCTCGGAAGCTAAGCAGGGTCGGGCCTGGTTAGTACTTGGATGGGAGACCGCCTGGGAATACCGGGTGCTGTAGGCTTTTTGCCTCCCGCTCCGCCTTCTCCTTTAGTCGCCCGCCGCCTCCGCCCCCGCCCCCGCCCCCGCCCCCGCCGGGCACCGCTGCAGGCCCCACCTCCTCCGGCCCCTCCCACCACAGCGCGCCAGAGGGGGCGCTCTCCGCCTGCCTGGCCGGCCAGGCGGCCAGAAGGCGGCCCTGGAAGGCAGCCGCATCCCAGCCGCTCCCGGGGTGGCTGGCCTGAACCCAGACTCCGCCTCAGGCCCGGGTGCCGGCCGTGCGGCCCGCGAGCCCCTTGACCTGCACCTGGCCGCCCCCACTAGCGCCCAGCCCCGGCGCAGCCACCTATCTGCCGGTGTGTCTCTCCACAGCTCCCTCCGGAAAAAGCCCCCCCTCCGCCGTTTCGCCACGGCCGAGTGCGGGAGCGGGGTCGTGGGCCAGGACTCGTTCTCCGAACCGGCCGACCACTAGGCACCGGGAACAGTGCTCGGCAGTTGGCGTGGATGCAAGTGTGGCCTTGCTGGCTGTAATGGGCCATGCCAACACAATGGTGGCTCCCAGTGGATTCGGGGCAACTGCCGTCGGGCAGGAGGGCCGGCCCGGCCACGGCTAGGTTGTGCCTAGCACTGCGTGAGTGGACAGGGTTGGTAATGCCCGAGGGACCTAGGGCCAAGGGACATTAAGCCTCCGGGGCCACGTCCTTGTGAGCATCAAGCGGGACCTGGGGCGGAGCGCCAAGCACCTACGGGCCTGGAGGATCCCGCCTGACCTGAGCTGCGAGGTCGCCCTTGACTATGCAACCCCTGGGTCCCTGAGGCCTCCTGTCGCCAGCCTGGGCGGGCGGCAGGGCCTTGCTGAAGAGGGCTGACCGCCGAGCAGGGAGCAAGTCGCCAGCACCAGCGAAGCAAAGCCTCAAGAGGCACCCCGTGGCCCCGGCTGCCCTCTAAGGCCATACCACCCTGAACGTGCCCCATCTCGTCTGATCGCGGAAGCTAAGCAGGGTCGGGCCTGGTTAGTACTTGGATGGGAGACCGCCTGGGAATACCGGGTGCTGTAGGCTTTTTGCCTCCCGCTCCGCCTTCTCCTTTAGTCGCCCGCCGCCTCCGCCGCCGCCCCCGCCCCCGCCGAGCAGCGCTGCAGGCCCCACCTCCTCCGGCCCCTCCCACCACAGCGCGCCAGAGGGGGCGCTCCGCGCCGGCCTGGCCGGCCAGGCGGCCAGAAGGCGGCCCTGGAAGGCAGCCGCCACCCCAGCCGCTCCCGTGGTGGCTGGCCCGGACCCAGACTCCGCCGCAGGCCGGGGTGCCGTCCGTGCGGCCCACGAAGCCCTCGACCTGCACTTGGCCGCCCCCACCGGAGCCCAGCCGCGCCGCAGCCCCCTGTCTGCCCGTGTGTATCTCCACAGCTCCCTCCGGAAAAAGCCCACCCTCCGCCGTTTCGCCACGGCCGGGGGCGGGAGCGGGGGCGGGGGCTGGGACCGGTTCGCTGGGCTGGCTAGACACCAGGCGCCGGGTCCTGTGCTCGGCGGGTGGCGTGGGGGCAAGGGTGGCCTTGCTGGGGCTAAGGGGCCGTGCCGGCTCAATGGTGGCTCCCAGTGGGTTAAGGGCCGACTGCCGTCGGGCAGGAGGGCCGGCCAGGCCGTGGCTGGGCTGCGCCTAGCACTGTGTGGATTGACAGGGTGGGGAATGCACAAGGGACCGAGGGCCACAGGCCCTTAAGCCTCCGGGGCCAAGTCCTGTGAGCGTTGAGCGGCTCTGGGGCGGAGGGCCAAGCGCCTACAGGCCTGGAGGGTCCCGCCTGACCTGAGCTGCGAAGTCGCCCACAACTCCACCACCCCCGGGCCCTCGAGGCCTCCTGTCGCTTGCCTGGGCGGACGGCAGGGCCGCGCCGGAGAGGGTTGGCTGCCGGGCTGGCGGTGAGTCGCCAGCACCAGCGAAGCTAAGCCTCAAGAGGCACACCGTGGCCCCCGCTGCATTCTACGGCCACACCTCCCTGAACGCACCACACCTCGTCTGATCTCGGAAGCTAATCAGGGTCTGGCCTGTTTCGTACCTGGATGGGAGACCACATGGGAATACCGAGTGCTGTAGGCTTTTTTGCCTCCCGCTCCGCCTTGACATTTAGTGGCCCGCGGCCGAGGCCGCCTCCGCCCCCGCTGAGCACCGCTGCAGGCCTCACCTCCTCACGTCCCTCCCAACACAGCGCGCCGGAGGGATCGCTCCCCGCCGAGCTGGCTGGACATGCGGCCAGAATGCGGCCCTGGAAGGCAGCCGCCACCCCAGCCGCTCCCGTGGTGGCTGGCCCGGACCCAGACTCCGCCGCAGGCCGGGGTGCCGTCCGTGCGGCCCGCGAGGCCCTCGACCTGCACTTGGCCGCCCCCACCGGAGCCCAGCCGCGCCGCAGCCCCCTGTCTGCCCGTGTGTCTCTCCACAGCTCCCTCCGGAAAAAGCCCCCCCCTCCGCCGTTTCGCCACGGCCGGGGGCGGGAGCGGGGGCGGGGGCCGGGGCCGCTTCTCCGGGCCTGCCGGCCACCAGGGCCGGGGTCCTGTGCTCGGCGGGCGGCGTGGGGGCAAGGGGGGGCCTTGCTGGGGCTAAGGGGCCGTGCCCACTCCATGGTGGCTCCCAGTGGCTTCGGGCCAGCTGCTGCCCGGCCGGAGGGCCGGCCCGGCCGTGGCCGGGCTGCGCCTAACTCCGCGTGGGCGGGCAGGGGGGGATGCCCAAGGGACCGCGGCCGCCGGGCCCTGAAGCCTCCGGGGCCGCGTCCCTGTGAGCGTCGAGCGGGATCTGCGGCGGGGCGCCAAGCGCCGACGGGCCTGGAGCGTCCCGCCCGCCCTGGGCTGCGAGGTGGCCCACCACTCCGCCACCCCCGGGTCCCCGAGGCCTCCTGTCGCCTGCCTGGGCGGGCGGCAGGGCCCTGCCGGAGAGGGCTGGCCGCCGGCATGGCGGTAAGGCGCAGGCGCCAGCGAAGCTGGGCCTCAAGAGGCACCGCGCGGGCCCCTCCTGCGTCTACGGCCATACCACCCTGAACGCACCCGATCTCGTCTGATCTCGGAAGCTAAGCAGGGTCGGGCCTGGTTAGTACTTGGATGGGAGACCGCCTGGGAATACCGGGTGCTGTAGGCTTTTTGCCTCCCGCTCCGCCTTCTCCTTTAGTCGCCCGCCGCCTCCGCCGCCGCCCCCGCCCCCGCCGGGCAGCGCTGCAGGCCCCACCTCCTCCGGCCCCTCCCACCACAGCGCGCCAGAGGGGGCGCTCCGCGCCGGCCTGGCCGGCCAGGCGGCCAGAAGGCGGCCCTGGAAGGCAGCCGCCACCCCAGCCGCTCCCGTGGTGGCTGGCCCGGACCCAGACTCCGCCGCAGGCCGGGGTGCCGTCCGTGCGGCCCACGAAGCCCTCGACCTGCACTTGGCCGCCCCCACCGGAGCCCAGCCGCGCCGCAGCCCCCTGTCTGCCCGTGTGTATCTCCACAGCTCCCTCCGGAAAAAGCCCACCCTCCGCCGTTTCGCCACGGCCGGGGGCGGGAGCGGGGGCGGGGGCTGGGACCGGTTCGCTGGGCTGGCTAGACACCAGGCGCCGGGTCCTGTGCTCGGCGGGTGGCGTGGGGGCAAGGGTGGCCTTGCTGGGGCTAAGGGGCCGTGCCGGCTCAATGGTGGCTCCCAGTGGGTTAAGGGCCGACTGCCGTCGGGCAGGAGGGCCGGCCAGGCCGTGGCTGGGCTGCGCCTAGCACTGTGTGGATTGACAGGGTGGGGAATGCACAAGGGACCGAGGGCCACAGGCCCTTAAGCCTCCGGGGCCAAGTCCTGTGAGCGTTGAGCGGCTCTGGGGCGGAGGGCCAAGCGCCTACAGGCCTGGAGGGTCCCGCCTGACCTGAGCTGCGAAGTCGCCCACAACTCCACCACCCCCGGGCCCTCGAGGCCTCCTGTCGCTTGCCTGGGCGGACGGCAGGGCCGCGCCGGAGAGGGTTGGCTGCCGGGCTGGCGGTGAGTCGCCAGCACCAGCGAAGCTAAGCCTCAAGAGGCACACCGTGGCCCCCGCTGCATTCTACGGCCACACCTCCCTGAACGCACCACACCTCGTCTGATCTCGGAAGCTAATCAGGGTCTGGCCTGTTTCGTACCTGGATGGGAGACCACATGGGAATACCGAGTGCTGTAGGCTTTTTTGCCTCCCGCTCCGCCTTGACATTTAGTGGCCCGCGGCCGAGGCCGCCTCCGCCCCCGCTGAGCACCGCTGCAGGCCTCACCTCCTCACGTCCCTCCCAACACAGCGCGCCGGAGGGATCGCTCCCCGCCGAGCTGGCTGGACATGCGGCCAGAATGCGGCCCTGGAAGGCAGCCGCCACCCCAGCCGCTCCCGTGGTGGCTGGCCCGGACCCAGACTCCGCCGCAGGCCGGGGTGCCGTCCGTGCGGCCCGCGAGGCCCTCGACCTGCACTTGGCCGCCCCCACCGGAGCCCAGCCGCGCCGCAGCCCCCTGTCTGCCCGTGTGTCTCTCCACAGCTCCCTCCGGAAAAAGCCCCCCCCTCCGCCGTTTCGCCACGGCCGGGGGCGGGAGCGGGGGCGGGGGCCGGGGCCGCTTCTCCGGGCCTGCCGGCCACCAGGGCCGGGGTCCTGTGCTCGGCGGGCGGCGTGGGGGCAAGGGGGGGCCTTGCTGGGGCTAAGGGGCCGTGCCCACTCCATGGTGGCTCCCAGTGGCTTCGGGCCAGCTGCTGCCCGGCCGGAGGGCCGGCCCGGCCGTGGCCGGGCTGCGCCTAACTCCGCGTGGGCGGGCAGGGGGGGATGCCCAAGGGACCGCGGCCGCCGGGCCCTGAAGCCTCCGGGGCCGCGTCCCTGTGAGCGTCGAGCGGGATCTGCGGCGGGGCGCCAAGCGCCGACGGGCCTGGAGCGTCCCGCCCGCCCTGGGCTGCGAGGTGGCCCACCACTCCGCCACCCCCGGGTCCCCGAGGCCTCCTGTCGCCTGCCTGGGCGGGCGGCAGGGCCCTGCCGGAGAGGGCTGGCCGCCGGCATGGCGGTAAGGCGCAGGCGCCAGCGAAGCTGGGCCTCAAGAGGCACCGCGCGGGCCCCTCCTGCGTCTACGGCCATACCACCCTGAACGCGCCCGATCTCGTCTGATCTCGGAAGCTAAGCAGGGTCGGGCCTGGTTAGTACTTGGATGGGAGACCGCCTGGGAATACCGGGTGCTGTAGGCTTTTTGCCTCCCGCTCCGCCTTCTCCTTTAGTCGCCCGCCGCCTCCGCCCCCGCCCCCGACCCCGCCCCCGCCGGGCACCGCTGCAGGCCCCACCTCCTCCGGCCCCTCCCACCACAGCGCGCCAGAGGGGGCGCTCTCCGCCTGCCTGGCCGGCCAGGCGGCCAGAAGGCGGCCCTGGAAGGCAGCCGCATCCCAGCCGCTCCCGGGGTGGCTGGCCTGAACCCAGACTCCGCCTCAGGCCCGGGTGCCGGCCGTGCGGCCCGCGAGCCCCTTGACCTGCACCTGGCCGCCCCCACTAGCGCCCAGCCCCGGCGCAGCCACCTATCTGCTGGTGTGTCTCTCCACAGCTCCCTCCGGAAAAAGCCCCCCCTCCGCCGTTTCGCCACGGCCGAGTGCGGGAGCGGGGTCGTGGGCCAGGACTCGTTCTCCGAACCGGCCGACCACTAGGCACCGGGAACAGTGCTCGGCAGTTGGTGTGGATGCAAGTGTGGCCTTGCTGGCTGTAATGGGCCATGCCAACACAATGGTGGCTCCCAGTGGATTCGGGGCAACTGCCGTCGGGCAGGAGGGCCGGCCCGGCCACGGCTATGTTGTGCCTAGCACTGCGTGAGTGGACAGGGTTGGTAATGCCCGAGGGACCTAGGGCCAAGGGACATTAAGCCTCCGGGGCCACGTCCTTGTGAGCATCAAGCGGGACCTGGGGCGGAGCGCCAAGCACCTACGGGCCTGGAGGATCCCGCCTGACCTGAGCTGCGAGGTCGCCCTTGACTATGCAACCCCTGGGTCCCTGAGGCCTCCTGTCGCCAGCCTGGACGGGCGGCAGGGCCTTGCTGAAGAGGGCTGACCGCCGAGCAGGGAGCAAGTCGCCAGCACCAGCGAAGCAAAGCCTCAAGAGGCACCCCGTGGCCCCGGCTGCCCTCTAAGGCCATACCACCCTGAACGCGCCCCATCTCGTCTGATCTCGGAAGCTAAGCAGGGTCGGGCCTGGTTAGTACTTGGATGGGAGACCGCCTGGGAATACCGGGTGCTGTAGGCTTCTTGCCTCCCGCTCCGCCTTCTCCTTTAGTCGCCCGCCGCCTCCGCCCCCGCCCCCGCCCCCGCCGGGCAGCGCTGCAGGCCCCACCTCCTCCGGCCCCTCCCACCACAGCGCGCCAGAGGGGGCGCTCCGCGCCGGCCTGGCCGGCCAGGCGGCCAGAAGGCGGCCCTGGAAGGCAGCCGCCACCCCAGCCGCTCCCGTGGTGGCTGGCCCGGACCCAGACTCCGCCGCAGGCCGGGGTGCCGTCCGTGCGGCCCACGAAGCCCTCGACCTGCACTTGGCCGCCCCCACCGGAGCCCAGCCGCGCCGCAGCCCCCTGTCTGCCCGTGTGTATCTCCACAGCTCCCTCCGGAAAAAGCCCACGCTCCGCCGTTTCGCCACGGCCGGGGGCGGGAGCGGGGGCGGGGGCTGGGACCGGTTCGCTGGGCTGGCTAGACACCAGGCGCCGGGTCCTGTGCTCGGCGGGTGGCGTGGGGGCAAGGGTGGCCTTGCTGGGGCTAAGGGGCCGTGCCGGCTCAATGGTGGCTCCCAGTGGGTTAAGGGCCGACTGCCGTCGGGCAGGAGGGCCGGCCAGGCCGTGGCTGGGCTGCGCCTAGCACTGTGTGGATTGACAGGGTGGGGAATGCACAAGGGACCGAGGGCCACAGGCCCTTAAGCCTCCGGGGCCAAGTCCTGTGAGCGTTGAGCGGCTCTGGGGCGGAGGGCCAAGCGCCTACAGGCCTGGAGGGTCCCGCCTGACCTGAGCTGCGAAGTCGCCCACAACTCCACCACCCCCGGGCCCTCGAGGCCTCCTGTCGCTTGCCTGGGCGGACGGCAGGGCCGCGCCGGAGAGGGTTGGCTGCCGGGCTGGCGGTGAGTCGCCAGCACCAGCGAAGCTAAGCCTCAAGAGGCACACCGTGGCCCCCGCTGCATTCTACGGCCACACCTCCCTGAACGCACCACACCTCGTCTGATCTCGGAAGCTAATCAGGGTCTGGCCTGTTTCGTACCTGGATGGGAGACCACATGGGAATACCGAGTGCTGTAGGCTTTTTTGCCTCCCGCTCCGCCTTGACATTTAGTGGCCCGCGGCCGAGGCCGCCTCCGCCCCCGCTGAGCACCGCTGCAGGCCTCACCTCCTCACGTCCCTCCCAACACAGCGCGCCGGAGGGATCGCTCCCCGCCGAGCTGGCTGGACATGCGGCCAGAATGCGGCCCTGGAAGGCAGCCGCCACCCCAGCCGCTCCCGTGGTGGCTGGCCCGGACCCAGACTCCGCCGCAGGCCGGGGTGCCGTCCGTGCGGCCCGCGAGGCCCTCGACCTGCACTTGGCCGCCCCCACCGGAGCCCAGCCGCGCCGCAGCCCCCTGTCTGCCCGTGTGTCTCTCCACAGCTCCCTCCGGAAAAAGCCCCCCCCTCCGCCGTTTCGCCACGGCCGGGGGCGGGAGCGGGGGCGGGGGCCGGGGCCGCTTCTCCAGGCCTGCCGGCCACCAGGGCCGGGGTCCTGTGCTCGGCGGGCGGCGTGGGGGCAAGGGGGGGCCTTGCTGGGGCTAAGGGGCCGTGCCCACTCCATGGTGGCTCCCAGTGGCTTCGGGCCAGCTGCTGCCCGGCCGGAGGGCCGGCCCGGCCGTGGCCGGGCTGCGCCTAACTCCGCGTGGGCGGGCAGGGGGGGATGCCCAAGGGACCGCGGCCGCCGGGCCCTGAAGCCTCCGGGGCCGCGTCCCTGTGAGCGTCGAGCGGGATCTGCGGCGGGGCGCCAAGCGCCGACGGGCCTGGAGCGTCCCGCCCGCCCTGGGCTGCGAGGTGGCCCACCACTCCGCCACCCCCGGGTCCCCGAGGCCTCCTGTCGCCTGCCTGGGCGGGCGGCAGGGCCCTGCCGGAGAGGGCTGGCCGCCGGCATGGCGGTAAGGCGCAGGCGCCAGCGAAGCTGGGCCTCAAGAGGCACCGCGCGGGCCCCTCCTGCGTCTACGGCCATACCACCCTGAACGCGCCCGATCTCGTCTGATCTCGGAAGCTAAGCAGGGTCGGGCCTGGTTAGTACTTGGATGGGAGACCGCCTGGGAATACCGGGTGCTGTAGGCTTTTTGCCTCCCGCTCCGCCTTCTCCTTTAGTCGCCCGCCGCCTCCGCCCCCGCCCCCGCCCCCGCCCCCGCCGGGCACCGCTGCAGGCCCCACCTCCTCCGGCCCCTCCCACCACAGCGCGCCAGAGGGGGCGCTCTCCGCCTGCCTGGCCGGCCAGGCGGCCAGAAGGCGGCCCTGGAAGGCAGCCGCATCCCAGCCGCTCCCGGGGTGGCTGGCCTGAACCCAGACTCCGCCTCAGGCCCGGGTGCCGGCCGTGCGGCCCGCGAGCCCCTTGACCTGCACCTGGCCGCCCCCACTAGCGCCCAGCCCCGGCGCAGCCACCTATCTGCCGGTGTGTCTCTCCACAGCTCCCTCCGGAAAAAGCCCCCCCTCCGCCGTTTCGCCACGGCCGAGTGCGGGAGCGGGGTCGTGGGCCAGGACTCGTTCTCCGAACCGGCCGACCACTAGGCACCGGGAACAGTGCTCGGCAGTTGGCGTGGATGCAAGTGTGGCCTTGCTGGCTGTAATGGGCCATGCCAACACAATGGTGGCTCCCAGTGGATTCGGGGCAACTGCCGTCGGGCAGGAGGGCCGGCCCGGCCACGGCTAGGTTGTGCCTAGCACTGCGTGAGTGGACAGGGTTGGTAATGCCCGAGGGACCTAGGGCCAAGGGACATTAAGCCTCCGGGGCCACGTCCTTGTGAGCATCAAGCGGGACCTGGGGCGGAGCGCCAAGCACCTACGGGCCTGGAGGATCCCGCCTGACCTGAGCTGCGAGGTCGCCCTTGACTATGCAACCCCTGGGTCCCTGAGGCCTCCTGTCGCCAGCCTGGGCGGGCGGCAGGGCCTTGCTGAAGAGGGCTGACCGCCGAGCAGGGAGCAAGTCGCCAGCACCAGCGAAGCAAAGCCTCAAGAGGCACCCCGTGGCCCCGGCTGCCCTCTAAGGCCATACCACCCTGAACGTGCCCCATCTCGTCTGATCGCGGAAGCTAAGCAGGGTCGGGCCTGGTTAGTACTTGGATGGGAGACCGCCTGGGAATACCGGGTGCTGTAGGCTTTTTGCCTCCCGCTCCGCCTTCTCCTTTAGTCGCCCGCCGCCTCCGCCGCCGCCCCCGCCCCCGCCGAGCAGCGCTGCAGGCCCCACCTCCTCCGGCCCCTCCCACCACAGCGCGCCAGAGGGGGCGCTCCGCGCCGGCCTGGCCGGCCAGGCGGCCAGAAGGCGGCCCTGGAAGGCAGCCGCCACCCCAGCCGCTCCCGTGGTGGCTGGCCCGGACCCAGACTCCGCCGCAGGCCGGGGTGCCGTCCGTGCGGCCCACGAAGCCCTCGACCTGCACTTGGCCGCCCCCACCGGAGCCCAGCCGCGCCGCAGCCCCCTGTCTGCCCGTGTGTATCTCCACAGCTCCCTCCGGAAAAAGCCCACCCTCCGCCGTTTCGCCACGGCCGGGGGCGGGAGCGGGAGCGGGGGCGGGGGCTGGGACCGGTTCGCTGGGCTGGCTAGACACCAGGCGCCGGGTCCTGTGCTCGGCGGGTGGCGTGGGGGCAAGGGTGGCCTTGCTGGGGCTAAGGGGCCGTGCCGGCTCAATGGTGGCTCCCAGTGGGTTAAGGGCCGACTGCCGTCGGGCAGGAGGGCCGGCCAGGCCGTGGCTGGGCTGCGCCTAGCACTGTGTGGATTGACAGGGTGGGGAATGCACAAGGGACCGAGGGCCACAGGCCCTTAAGCCTCCGGGGCCAAGTCCTGTGAGCGTTGAGCGGCTCTGGGGCGGAGGGCCAAGCGCCTACAGGCCTGGAGGGTCCCGCCTGACCTGAGCTGCGAAGTCGCCCACAACTCCACCACCCCCGGGCCCTCGAGGCCTCCTGTCGCTTGCCTGGGCGGACGGCAGGGCCGCGCCGGAGAGGGTTGGCTGCCGGGCTGGCGGTGAGTCGCCAGCACCAGCGAAGCTAAGCCTCAAGAGGCACACCGTGGCCCCCGCTGCATTCTACGGCCACACCTCCCTGAACGCACCACACCTCGTCTGATCTCGGAAGCTAATCAGGGTCTGGCCTGTTTCGTACCTGGATGGGAGACCACATGGGAATACCGAGTGCTGTAGGCTTTTTTGCCTCCCGCTCTGCCTTGACATTTAGTGGCCCGCGGCCGAGGCCGCCTCCGCCCCCGCTGAGCACCGCTGCAGGCCTCACCTCCTCACGTCCCTCCCAACACAGCGCGCCGGAGGGATCGCTCCCCGCCGAGCTGGCTGGACATGCGGCCAGAATGCGGCCCTGGAAGGCAGCCGCCACCCCAGCCGCTCCCGTGGTGGCTGGCCCGGACCCAGACTCCGCCGCAGGCCGGGGTGCCGTCCGTGCGGCCCGCGAGGCCCTCGACCTGCACTTGGCCGCCCCCACCGGAGCCCAGCCGCGCCGCAGCCCCCTGTCTGCCCGTGTGTCTCTCCACAGCTCCCTCCGGAAAAAGCCCCCCCCTCCGCCGTTTCGCCACGGCCGGGGGCGGGAGCGGGGGCGGGGGCCGGGGCCGCTTCTCCGGGCCTGCCGGCCACCAGGGCCGGGGTCCTGTGCTCGGCGGGCGGCGTGGGGGCAAGGGGGGGCCTTGCTGGGGCTAAGGGGCCGTGCCCACTCCATGGTGGCTCCCAGTGGCTTCGGGCCAGCTGCTGCCCGGCCGGAGGGCCGGCCCGGCCGTGGCCGGGCTGCGCCTAACTCCGCGTGGGCGGGCAGGGGGGGATGCCCAAGGGACCGCGGCCGCCGGGCCCTGAAGCCTCCGGGGCCGCGTCCCTGTGAGCGTCGAGCGGGATCTGCGGCGGGGCGCCAAGCGCCGACGGGCCTGGAGCGTCCCGCCCGCCCTGGGCTGCGAGGTGGCCCACCACTCCGCCACCCCCGGGTCCCCGAGGCCTCCTGTCGCCTGCCTGGGCGGGCGGCAGGGCCCTGCCGGAGAGGGCTGGCCGCCGGCATGGCGGTAAGGCGCAGGCGCCAGCGAAGCTGGGCCTCAAGAGGCACCGCGCGGGCCCCTCCTGCGTCTACGGCCATACCACCCTGAACGCGCCCGATCTCGTCTGATCTCGGAAGCTAAGCAGGGTCGGGCCTGGTTAGTACTTGGATGGGAGACCGCCTGGGAATACCGGGTGCTGTAGGCTTTTTGCCTCCCGCTCCGCCTTCTCCTTTAGTCGCCCGCCGCCTCCGCCCCCGCCCCCGACCCCGCCCCCGCCGGGCACCGCTGCAGGCCCCACCTCCTCCGGCCCCTCCCACCACAGCGCGCCAGAGGGGGCGCTCTCCGCCTGCCTGGCCGGCCAGGCGGCCAGAAGGCGGCCCTGGAAGGCAGCCGCATCCCAGCCGCTCCCGGGGTGGCTGGCCTGAACCCAGACTCCGCCTCAGGCCCGGGTGCCGGCCGTGCGGCCCGCGAGCCCCTTGACCTGCACCTGGCCGCCCCCACTAGCGCCCAGCCCCGGCGCAGCCACCTATCTGCCGGTGTGTCTCTCCACAGCTCCCTCCGGAAAAAGCCCCCCCTCCGCCGTTTCGCCACGGCCGAGTGCGGGAGCGGGGTCGTGGGCCAGGACTCGTTCTCCGAACCGGCCGACCACTAGGCACCGGGAACAGTGCTCGGCAGTTGGCGTGGATGCAAGTGTGGCCTTGCTGGCTGTAATGGGCCATGCCAACACAATGGTGGCTCCCAGTGGATTCGGGGCAACTGCCGTCGGGCAGGAGGGCCGGCCCGGCCACGGCTAGGTTGTGCCTAGCACTGCGTGAGTGGACAGGGTTGGTAATGCCCGAGGGACCTAGGGCCAAGGGACATTAAGCCTCCGGGGCCACGTCCTTGTGAGCATCAAGCGGGACCTGGGGCGGAGCGCCAAGCACCTACGGGCCTGGAGGATCCCGCCTGACCTGAGCTGCGAGGTCGCCCTTGACTATGCAACCCCTGGGTCCCTGAGGCCTCCTGTCGCCAGCCTGGGCGGGCGGCAGGGCCTTGCTGAAGAGGGCTGACCGCCGAGCAGGGAGCAAGTCGCCAGCACCAGCGAAGCAAAGCCTCAAGAGGCACCCCGTGGCCCCGGCTGCCCTCTAAGGCCATACCACCCTGAACGTGCCCCATCTCGTCTGATCGCGGAAGCTAAGCAGGGTCGGGCCTGGTTAGTACTTGGATGGGAGACCGCCTGGGAATACCGGGTGCTGTAGGCTTTTTGCCTCCCGCTCCGCCTTCTCCTTTAGTCGCCCGCCGCCTCCGCCGCCGCCCCCGCCCCCGCCGAGCAGCGCTGCAGGCCCCACCTCCTCCGGCCCCTCCCACCACAGCGCGCCAGAGGGGGCGCTCCGCGCCGGCCTGGCCGGCCAGGCGGCCAGAAGGCGGCCCTGGAAGGCAGCCGCCACCCCAGCCGCTCCCGTGGTGGCTGGCCCGGACCCAGACTCCGCCGCAGGCCGGGGTGCCGTCCGTGCGGCCCACGAAGCCCTCGACCTGCACTTGGCCGCCCCCACCGGAGCCCAGCCGCGCCGCAGCCCCCTGTCTGCCCGTGTGTATCTCCACAGCTCCCTCCGGAAAAAGCCCACCCTCCGCCGTTTCGCCACGGCCGGGGGCGGGAGCGGGAGCGGGGGCGGGGGCTGGGACCGGTTCGCTGGGCTGGCTAGACACCAGGCGCCGGGTCCTGTGCTCGGCGGGTGGCGTGGGGGCAAGGGTGGCCTTGCTGGGGCTAAGGGGCCGTGCCGGCTCAATGGTGGCTCCCAGTGGGTTAAGGGCCGACTGCCGTCGGGCAGGAGGGCCGGCCAGGCCGTGGCTGGGCTGCGCCTAGCACTGTGTGGATTGACAGGGTGGGGAATGCACAAGGGACCGAGGGCCACAGGCCCTTAAGCCTCCGGGGCCAAGTCCTGTGAGCGTTGAGCGGCTCTGGGGCGGAGGGCCAAGCGCCTACAGGCCTGGAGGGTCCCGCCTGACCTGAGCTGCGAAGTCGCCCACAACTCCACCACCCCCGGGCCCTCGAGGCCTCCTGTCGCTTGCCTGGGCGGACGGCAGGGCCGCGCCGGAGAGGGTTGGCTGCCGGGCTGGCGGTGAGTCGCCAGCACCAGCGAAGCTAAGCCTCAAGAGGCACACCGTGGCCCCCGCTGCATTCTACGGCCACACCTCCCTGAACGCACCACACCTCGTCTGATCTCGGAAGCTAATCAGGGTCTGGCCTGTTTCGTACCTGGATGGGAGACCACATGGGAATACCGAGTGCTGTAGGCTTTTTTGCCTCCCGCTCCGCCTTGACATTTAGTGGCCCGCGGCCGAGGCCGCCTCCGCCCCCGCTGAGCACCGCTGCAGGCCTCACCTCCTCACGTCCCTCCCAACACAGCGCGCCGGAGGGATCGCTCCCCGCCGAGCTGGCTGGACATGCGGCCAGAATGCGGCCCTGGAAGGCAGCCGCCACCCCAGCCGCTCCCGTGGTGGCTGGCCCGGACCCAGACTCCGCCGCAGGCCGGGGTGCCGTCCGTGCGGCCCGCGAGGCCCTCGACCTGCACTTGGCCGCCCCCACCGGAGCCCAGCCGCGCCGCAGCCCCCTGTCTGCCCGTGTGTCTCTCCACAGCTCCCTCCGGAAAAAGCCCCCCCCTCCGCCGTTTCGCCACGGCCGGGGGCGGGAGCGGGGGCGGGGGCCGGGGCCGCTTCTCCGGGCCTGCCGGCCACCAGGGCCGGGGTCCTGTGCTCGGCGGGCGGCGTGGGGGCAAGGGGGGGCCTTGCTGGGGCTAAGGGGCCGTGCCCACTCCATGGTGGCTCCCAGTGGCTTCGGGCCAGCTGCTGCCCGGCCGGAGGGCCGGCCCGGCCGTGGCCGGGCTGCGCCTAACTCCGCGTGGGCGGGCAGGGGGGGATGCCCAAGGGACCGCGGCCGCCGGGCCCTGAAGCCTCCGGGGCCGCGTCCCTGTGAGCGTCGAGCGGGATCTGCGGCGGGGCGCCAAGCGCCGACGGGCCTGGAGCGTCCCGCCCGCCCTGGGCTGCGAGGTGGCCCACCACTCCGCCACCCCCGGGTCCCCGAGGCCTCCTGTCGCCTGCCTGGGCGGGCGGCAGGGCCCTGCCGGAGAGGGCTGGCCGCCGGCATGGCGGTAAGGCGCAGGCGCCAGCGAAGCTGGGCCTCAAGAGGCACCGCGCGGGCCCCTCCTGCGTCTACGGCCATACCACCCTGAACGCGCCCGATCTCGTCTGATCTCGGAAGCTAAGCAGGGTCGGGCCTGGTTAGTACTTGGATGGGAGACCGCCTGGGAATACCGGGTGCTGTAGGCTTTTTGCCTCCCGCTCCGCCTTCTCCTTTAGTCGCCCGCCGCCTCCGCCCCCGCCCCCGCCCCCGCCCCCGCCGGGCACCGCTGCAGGCCCCACCTCCTCCGGCCCCTCCCACCACAGCGCGCCAGAGGGGGCGCTCTCCGCCTGCCTGGCCGGCCAGGCGGCCAGAAGGCGGCCCTGGAAGGCAGCCGCATCCCAGCCGCTCCCGGGGTGGCTGGCCTGAACCCAGACTCCGCCTCAGGCCCGGGTGCCGGCCGTGCGGCCCGCGAGCCCCTTGACCTGCACCTGGCCGCCCCCACTAGCGCCCAGCCCCGGCGCAGCCACCTATCTGCCGGTGTGTCTCTCCACAGCTCCCTCCGGAAAAAGCCCCCCCTCCGCCGTTTCGCCACGGCCGAGTGCGGGAGCGGGGTCGTGGGCCAGGACTCGTTCTCCGAACCGGCCGACCACTAGGCACCGGGAACAGTGCTCGGCAGTTGGCGTGGATGCAAGTGTGGCCTTGCTGGCTGTAATGGGCCATGCCAACACAATGGTGGCTCCCAGTGGATTCGGGGCAACTGCCGTCGGGCAGGAGGGCCGGCCCGGCCACGGCTAGGTTGTGCCTAGCACTGCGTGAGTGGACAGGGTTGGTAATGCCCGAGGGACCTAGGGCCAAGGGACATTAAGCCTCCGGGGCCACGTCCTTGTGAGCATCAAGCGGGACCTGGGGCGGAGCGCCAAGCACCTACGGGCCTGGAGGATCCCGCCTGACCTGAGCTGCGAGGTCGCCCTTGACTATGCAACCCCTGGGTCCCTGAGGCCTCCTGTCGCCAGCCTGGGCGGGCGGCAGGGCCTTGCTGAAGAGGGCTGACCGCCGAGCAGGGAGCAAGTCGCCAGCACCAGCGAAGCAAAGCCTCAAGAGGCACCCCGTGGCCCCGGCTGCCCTCTAAGGCCATACCACCCTGAACGTGCCCCATCTCGTCTGATCGCGGAAGCTAAGCAGGGTCGGGCCTGGTTAGTACTTGGATGGGAGACCGCCTGGGAATACCGGGTGCTGTAGGCTTTTTGCCTCCCGCTCCGCCTTCTCCTTTAGTCGCCCGCCGCCTCCGCCGCCGCCCCCGCCCCCGCCGAGCAGCGCTGCAGGCCCCACCTCCTCCGGCCCCTCCCACCACAGCGCGCCAGAGGGGGCGCTCCGCGCCGGCCTGGCCGGCCAGGCGGCCAGAAGGCGGCCCTGGAAGGCAGCCGCCACCCCAGCCGCTCCCGTGGTGGCTGGCCCGGACCCAGACTCCGCCGCAGGCCGGGGTGCCGTCCGTGCGGCCCACGAAGCCCTCGACCTGCACTTGGCCGCCCCCACCGGAGCCCAGCCGCGCCGCAGCCCCCTGTCTGCCCGTGTGTATCTCCACAGCTCCCTCCGGAAAAAGCCCACCCTCCGCCGTTTCGCCACGGCCGGGGGCGGGAGCGGGAGCGGGGGCGGGGGCTGGGACCGGTTCGCTGGGCTGGCTAGACACCAGGCGCCGGGTCCTGTGCTCGGCGGGTGGCGTGGGGGCAAGGGTGGCCTTGCTGGGGCTAAGGGGCCGTGCCGGCTCAATGGTGGCTCCCAGTGGGTTAAGGGCCGACTGCCGTCGGGCAGGAGGGCCGGCCAGGCCGTGGCTGGGCTGCGCCTAGCACTGTGTGGATTGACAGGGTGGGGAATGCACAAGGGACCGAGGGCCACAGGCCCTTAAGCCTCCGGGGCCAAGTCCTGTGAGCGTTGAGCGGCTCTGGGGCGGAGGGCCAAGCGCCTACAGGCCTGGAGGGTCCCGCCTGACCTGAGCTGCGAAGTCGCCCACAACTCCACCACCCCCGGGCCCTCGAGGCCTCCTGTCGCTTGCCTGGGCGGACGGCAGGGCCGCGCCGGAGAGGGTTGGCTGCCGGGCTGGCGGTGAGTCGCCAGCACCAGCGAAGCTAAGCCTCAAGAGGCACACCGTGGCCCCCGCTGCATTCTACGGCCACACCTCCCTGAACGCACCACACCTCGTCTGATCTCGGAAGCTAATCAGGGTCTGGCCTGTTTCGTACCTGGATGGGAGACCACATGGGAATACCGAGTGCTGTAGGCTTTTTTGCCTCCCGCTCCGCCTTGACATTTAGTGGCCCGCGGCCGAGGCCGCCTCCGCCCCCGCTGAGCACCGCTGCAGGCCTCACCTCCTCACGTCCCTCCCAACACAGCGCGCCGGAGGGATCGCTCCCCGCCGAGCTGGCTGGACATGCGGCCAGAATGCGGCCCTGGAAGGCAGCCGCCACCCCAGCCGCTCCCGTGGTGGCTGGCCCGGACCCAGACTCCGCCGCAGGCCGGGGTGCCGTCCGTGCGGCCCGCGAGGCCCTCGACCTGCACTTGGCCGCCCCCACCGGAGCCCAGCCGCGCCGCAGCCCCCTGTCTGCCCGTGTGTCTCTCCACAGCTCCCTCCGGAAAAAGCCCCCCCCTCCGCCGTTTCGCCACGGCCGGGGGCGGGAGCGGGGGCGGGGGCCGGGGCCGCTTCTCCGGGCCTGCCGGCCACCAGGGCCGGGGTCCTGTGCTCGGCGGGCGGCGTGGGGGCAAGGGGGGGCCTTGCTGGGGCTAAGGGGCCGTGCCCACTCCATGGTGGCTCCCAGTGGCTTCGGGCCAGCTGCTGCCCGGCCGGAGGGCCGGCCCGGCCGTGGCCGGGCTGCGCCTAACTCCGCGTGGGCGGGCAGGGGGGGATGCCCAAGGGACCGCGGCCGCCGGGCCCTGAAGCCTCCGGGGCCGCGTCCCTGTGAGCGTCGAGCGGGATCTGCGGCGGGGCGCCAAGCGCCGACGGGCCTGGAGCGTCCCGCCCGCCCTGGGCTGCGAGGTGGCCCACCACTCCGCCACCCCCGGGTCCCCGAGGCCTCCTGTCGCCTGCCTGGGCGGGCGGCAGGGCCCTGCCGGAGAGGGCTGGCCGCCGGCATGGCGGTAAGGCGCAGGCGCCAGCGAAGCTGGGCCTCAAGAGGCACCGCGCGGGCCCCTCCTGCGTCTACGGCCATACCACCCTGAACGCGCCCGATCTCGTCTGATCTCGGAAGCTAAGCAGGGTCGGGCCTGGTTAGTACTTGGATGGGAGACCGCCTGGGAATACCGGGTGCTGTAGGCTTTTTGCCTCCCGCTCCGCCTTCTCCTTTAGTCGCCCGCCGCCTCCGCCCCCGCCCCCGCCCCCGC
Source organism: Eubalaena glacialis (assembly GCF_028564815.1). NCBI lineage: Eukaryota > Metazoa > Chordata > Mammalia > Artiodactyla > Balaenidae > Eubalaena > Eubalaena glacialis. The sequence goes on from NW_026871260.1 coordinate 44,375, forward strand.
CCCCGCCGGGCACCGCTGCAGGCCCCACCTCCTCCGGCCCCTCCCACCACAGCGCGCCAGAGGGGGCGCTCTCCGCCTGCCTGGCCGGCCAGGCGGCCAGAAGGCGGCCCTGGAAGGCAGCCGCATCCCAGCCGCTCCCGGGGTGGCTGGCCTGAACCCAGACTCCGCCTCAGGCCCGGGTGCCGGCCGTGCGGCCCGCGAGCCCCTTGACCTGCACCTGGCCGCCCCCACTAGCGCCCAGCCCCGGCGCAGCCACCTATCTGCCGGTGTGTCTCTCCACAGCTCCCTCCGGAAAAAGCCCCCCCTCCGCCGTTTCGCCACGGCCGAGTGCGGGAGCGGGGTCGTGGGCCAGGACTCGTTCTCCGAACCGGCCGACCACTAGGCACCGGGAACAGTGCTCGGCAGTTGGCGTGGATGCAAGTGTGGCCTTGCTGGCTGTAATGGGCCATGCCAACACAATGGTGGCTCCCAGTGGATTCGGGGCAACTGCCGTCGGGCAGGAGGGCCGGCCCGGCCACGGCTAGGTTGTGCCTAGCACTGCGTGAGTGGACAGGGTTGGTAATGCCCGAGGGACCTAGGGCCAAGGGACATTAAGCCTCCGGGGCCACGTCCTTGTGAGCATCAAGCGGGACCTGGGGCGGAGCGCCAAGCACCTACGGGCCTGGAGGATCCCGCCTGACCTGAGCTGCGAGGTCGCCCTTGACTATGCAACCCCTGGGTCCCTGAGGCCTCCTGTCGCCAGCCTGGGCGGGCGGCAGGGCCTTGCTGAAGAGGGCTGACCGCCGAGCAGGGAGCAAGTCGCCAGCACCAGCGAAGCAAAGCCTCAAGAGGCACCCCGTGGCCCCGGCTGCCCTCTAAGGCCATACCACCCTGAACGTGCCCCATCTCGTCTGATCGCGGAAGCTAAGCAGGGTCGGGCCTGGTTAGTACTTGGATGGGAGACCGCCTGGGAATACCGGGTGCTGTAGGCTTTTTGCCTCCCGCTCCGCCTTCTCCTTTAGTCGCCCGCCGCCTCCGCCGCCGCCCCCGCCCCCGCCGAGCAGCGCTGCAGGCCCCACCTCCTCCGGCCCCTCCCACCACAGCGCGCCAGAGGGGGCGCTCCGCGCCGGCCTGGCCGGCCAGGCGGCCAGAAGGCGGCCCTGGAAGGCAGCCGCCACCCCAGCCGCTCCCGTGGTGGCTGGCCCGGACCCAGACTCCGCCGCAGGCCGGGGTGCCGTCCGTGCGGCCCACGAAGCCCTCGACCTGCACTTGGCCGCCCCCACCGGAGCCCAGCCGCGCCGCAGCCCCCTGTCTGCCCGTGTGTATCTCCACAGCTCCCTCCGGAAAAAGCCCACCCTCCGCCGTTTCGCCACGGCCGGGGGCGGGAGCGGGAGCGGGGGCGGGGGCTGGGACCGGTTCGCTGGGCTGGCTAGACACCAGGCGCCGGGTCCTGTGCTCGGCGGGTGGCGTGGGGGCAAGGGTGGCCTTGCTGGGGCTAAGGGGCCGTGCCGGCTCAATGGTGGCTCCCAGTGGGTTAAGGGCCGACTGCCGTCGGGCAGGAGGGCCGGCCAGGCCGTGGCTGGGCTGCGCCTAGCACTGTGTGGATTGACAGGGTGGGGAATGCACAAGGGACCGAGGGCCACAGGCCCTTAAGCCTCCGGGGCCAAGTCCTGTGAGCGTTGAGCGGCTCTGGGGCGGAGGGCCAAGCGCCTACAGGCCTGGAGGGTCCCGCCTGACCTGAGCTGCGAAGTCGCCCACAACTCCACCACCCCCGGGCCCTCGAGGCCTCCTGTCGCTTGCCTGGGCGGACGGCAGGGCCGCGCCGGAGAGGGTTGGCTGCCGGGCTGGCGGTGAGTCGCCAGCACCAGCGAAGCTAAGCCTCAAGAGGCACACCGTGGCCCCCGCTGCATTCTACGGCCACACCTCCCTGAACGCACCACACCTCGTCTGATCTCGGAAGCTAATCAGGGTCTGGCCTGTTTCGTACCTGGATGGGAGACCACATGGGAATACCGAGTGCTGTAGGCTTTTTTGCCTCCCGCTCCGCCTTGACATTTAGTGGCCCGCGGCCGAGGCCGCCTCCGCCCCCGCTGAGCACCGCTGCAGGCCTCACCTCCTCACGTCCCTCCCAACACAGCGCGCCGGAGGGATCGCTCCCCGCCGAGCTGGCTGGACATGCGGCCAGAATGCGGCCCTGGAAGGCAGCCGCCACCCCAGCCGCTCCCGTGGTGGCTGGCCCGGACCCAGACTCCGCCGCAGGCCGGGGTGCCGTCCGTGCGGCCCGCGAGGCCCTCGACCTGCACTTGGCCGCCCCCACCGGAGCCCAGCCGCGCCGCAGCCCCCTGTCTGCCCGTGTGTCTCTCCACAGCTCCCTCCGGAAAAAGCCCCCCCCTCCGCCGTTTCGCCACGGCCGGGGGCGGGAGCGGGGGCGGGGGCCGGGGCCGCTTCTCCGGGCCTGCCGGCCACCAGGGCCGGGGTCCTGTGCTCGGCGGGCGGCGTGGGGGCAAGGGGGGGCCTTGCTGGGGCTAAGGGGCCGTGCCCACTCCATGGTGGCTCCCAGTGGCTTCGGGCCAGCTGCTGCCCGGCCGGAGGGCCGGCCCGGCCGTGGCCGGGCTGCGCCTAACTCCGCGTGGGCGGGCAGGGGGGGATGCCCAAGGGACCGCGGCCGCCGGGCCCTGAAGCCTCCGGGGCCGCGTCCCTGTGAGCGTCGAGCGGGATCTGCGGCGGGGCGCCAAGCGCCGACGGGCCTGGAGCGTCCCGCCCGCCCTGGGCTGCGAGGTGGCCCACCACTCCGCCACCCCCGGGTCCCCGAGGCCTCCTGTCGCCTGCCTGGGCGGGCGGCAGGGCCCTGCCGGAGAGGGCTGGCCGCCGGCATGGCGGTAAGGCGCAGGCGCCAGCGAAGCTGGGCCTCAAGAGGCACCGCGCGGGCCCCTCCTGCGTCTACGGCCATACCACCCTGAACGCGCCCGATCTCGTCTGATCTCGGAAGCTAAGCAGGGTCGGGCCTGGTTAGTACTTGGATGGGAGACCGCCTGGGAATACCGGGTGCTGTAGGCTTTTTGCCTCCCGCTCCGCCTTCTCCTTTAGTCGCCCGCCGCCTCCGCCCCCGCCCCCGACCCCGCCCCCGCCGGGCACCGCTGCAGGCCCCACCTCCTCCGGCCCCTCCCACCACAGCGCGCCAGAGGGGGCGCTCTCCGCCTGCCTGGCCGGCCAGGCGGCCAGAAGGCGGCCCTGGAAGGCAGCCGCATCCCAGCCGCTCCCGGGGTGGCTGGCCTGAACCCAGACTCCGCCTCAGGCCCGGGTGCCGGCCGTGCGGCCCGCGAGCCCCTTGACCTGCACCTGGCCGCCCCCACTAGCGCCCAGCCCCGGCGCAGCCACCTATCTGCCGGTGTGTCTCTCCACAGCTCCCTCCGGAAAAAGCCCCCCCTCCGCCGTTTCGCCACGGCCGAGTGCGGGAGCGGGGTCGTGGGCCAGGACTCGTTCTCCGAACCGGCCGACCACTAGGCACCGGGAACAGTGCTCGGCAGTTGGCGTGGATGCAAGTGTGGCCTTGCTGGCTGTAATGGGCCATGCCAACACAATGGTGGCTCCCAGTGGATTCGGGGCAACTGCCGTCGGGCAGGAGGGCCGGCCCGGCCACGGCTAGGTTGTGCCTAGCACTGCGTGAGTGGACAGGGTTGGTAATGCCCGAGGGACCTAGGGCCAAGGGACATTAAGCCTCCGGGGCCACGTCCTTGTGAGCATCAAGCGGGACCTGGGGCGGAGCGCCAAGCACCTACGGGCCTGGAGGATCCCGCCTGACCTGAGCTGCGAGGTCGCCCTTGACTATGCAACCCCTGGGTCCCTGAGGCCTCCTGTCGCCAGCCTGGACGGGCGGCAGGGCCTTGCTGAAGAGGGCTGACCGCCGAGCAGGGAGCAAGTCGCCAGCACCAGCGAAGCAAAGCCTCAAGAGGCACCCCGTGGCCCCGGCTGCCCTCTAAGGCCATACCACCCTGAACGCGCCCCATCTCGTCTGATCTCGGAAGCTAAGCAGGGTCGGGCCTGGTTAGTACTTGGATGGGAGACCGCCTGGGAATACCGGGTGCTGTAGGCTTCTTGCCTCCCGCTCCGCCTTCTCCTTTAGTCGCCCGCCGCCTCCGCCCCCGCCCCCGCCCCCGCCGGGCAGCGCTGCAGGCCCCACCTCCTCCGGCCCCTCCCACCACAGCGCGCCAGAGGGGGCGCTCCGCGCCGGCCTGGCCGGCCAGGCGGCCAGAAGGCGGCCCTGGAAGGCAGCCGCCACCCCAGCCGCTCCCGTGGTGGCTGGCCCGGACCCAGACTCCGCCGCAGGCCGGGGTGCCGTCCGTGCGGCCCACGAAGCCCTCGACCTGCACTTGGCCGCCCCCACCGGAGCCCAGCCGCGCCGCAGCCCCCTGTCTGCCCGTGTGTATCTCCACAGCTCCCTCCGGAAAAAGCCCACGCTCCGCCGTTTCGCCACGGCCGGGGGCGGGAGCGGGGGTGGGGGCTGGGACCGGTTCGCTGGGCTGGCTAGACACCAGGCGCCGGGTCCTGTGCTCGGCGGGTGGCGTGGGGGCAAGGGTGGCCTTGCTGGGGCTAAGGGGCCGTGCCGGCTCAATGGTGGCTCCCAGTGGGTTAAGGGCCGACTGCCGTCGGGCAGGAGGGCCGGCCAGGCCGTGGCTGGGCTGCGCCTAGCACTGTGTGGATTGACAGGGTGGGGAATGCACAAGGGACCGAGGGCCACAGGCCCTTAAGCCTCCGGGGCCAAGTCCTGTGAGCGTTGAGCGGCTCTGGGGCGGAGGGCCAAGCGCCTACAGGCCTGGAGGGTCCCGCCTGACCTGAGCTGCGAAGTCGCCCACAACTCCACCACCCCCGGGCCCTCGAGGCCTCCTGTCGCTTGCCTGGGCGGACGGCAGGGCCGCGCCGGAGAGGGTTGGCTGCCGGGCTGGCGGTGAGTCGCCAGCACCAGCGAAGCTAAGCCTCAAGAGGCACACCGTGGCCCCCGCTGCATTCTACGGCCACACCTCCCTGAACGCACCACACCTCGTCTGATCTCGGAAGCTAATCAGGGTCTGGCCTGTTTCGTACCTGGATGGGAGACCACATGGGAATACCGAGTGCTGTAGGCTTTTTTGCCTCCCGCTCCGCCTTGACATTTAGTGGCCCGCGGCCGAGGCCGCCTCCGCCCCCGCTGAGCACCGCTGCAGGCCTCACCTCCTCACGTCCCTCCCAACACAGCGCGCCGGAGGGATCGCTCCCCGCCGAGCTGGCTGGACATGCGGCCAGAATGCGGCCCTGGAAGGCAGCCGCCACCCCAGCCGCTCCCGTGGTGGCTGGCCCGGACCCAGACTCCGCCGCAGGCCGGGGTGCCGTCCGTGCGGCCCGCGAGGCCCTCGACCTGCACTTGGCCGCCCCCACCGGAGCCCAGCCGCGCCGCAGCCCCCTGTCTGCCCGTGTGTCTCTCCACAGCTCCCTCCGGAAAAAGCCCCCCCCTCCGCCGTTTCGCCACGGCCGGGGGCGGGAGCGGGGGCGGGGGCCGGGGCCGCTTCTCCGGGCCTGCCGGCCACCAGGGCCGGGGTCCTGTGCTCGGCGGGCGGCGTGGGGGCAAGGGGGGGCCTTGCTGGGGCTAAGGGGCCGTGCCCACTCCATGGTGGCTCCCAGTGGCTTCGGGCCAGCTGCTGCCCGGCCGGAGGGCCGGCCCGGCCGTGGCCGGGCTGCGCCTAACTCCGCGTGGGCGGGCAGGGGGGGATGCCCAAGGGACCGCGGCCGCCGGGCCCTGAAGCCTCCGGGGCCGCGTCCCTGTGAGCGTCGAGCGGGATCTGCGGCGGGGCGCCAAGCGCCGACGGGCCTGGAGCGTCCCGCCCGCCCTGGGCTGCGAGGTGGCCCACCACTCCGCCACCCCCGGGTCCCCGAGGCCTCCTGTCGCCTGCCTGGGCGGGCGGCAGGGCCCTGCCGGAGAGGGCTGGCCGCCGGCATGGCGGTAAGGCGCAGGCGCCAGCGAAGCTGGGCCTCAAGAGGCACCGCGCGGGCCCCTCCTGCGTCTACGGCCATACCACCCTGAACGCGCCCGATCTCGTCTGATCTCGGAAGCTAAGCAGGGTCGGGCCTGGTTAGTACTTGGATGGGAGACCGCCTGGGAATACCGGGTGCTGTAGGCTTTTTGCCTCCCGCTCCGCCTTCTCCTTTAGTCGCCCGCCGCCTCCGCCCCCGCCCCCGCCCCCGCCCCCGCCGGGCACCGCTGCAGGCCCCACCTCCTCCGGCCCCTCCCACCACAGCGCGCCAGAGGGGGCGCTCTCCGCCTGCCTGGCCGGCCAGGCGGCCAGAAGGCGGCCCTGGAAGGCAGCCGCATCCCAGCCGCTCCCGGGGTGGCTGGCCTGAACCCAGACTCCGCCTCAGGCCCGGGTGCCGGCCGTGCGGCCCGCGAGCCCCTTGACCTGCACCTGGCCGCCCCCACTAGCGCCCAGCCCCGGCGCAGCCACCTATCTGCCGGTGTGTCTCTCCACAGCTCCCTCCGGAAAAAGCCCCCCCTCCGCCGTTTCGCCACGGCCGAGTGCGGGAGCGGGGTCGTGGGCCAGGACTCGTTCTCCGAACCGGCCGACCACTAGGCACCGGGAACAGTGCTCGGCAGTTGGCGTGGATGCAAGTGTGGCCTTGCTGGCTGTAATGGGCCATGCCAACACAATGGTGGCTCCCAGTGGATTCGGGGCAACTGCCGTCGGGCAGGAGGGCCGGCCCGGCCACGGCTAGGTTGTGCCTAGCACTGCGTGAGTGGACAGGGTTGGTAATGCCCGAGGGACCTAGGGCCAAGGGACATTAAGCCTCCGGGGCCACGTCCTTGTGAGCATCAAGCGGGACCTGGGGCGGAGCGCCAAGCACCTACGGGCCTGGAGGATCCCGCCTGACCTGAGCTGCGAGGTCGCCCTTGACTATGCAACCCCTGGGTCCCTGAGGCCTCCTGTCGCCAGCCTGGGCGGGCGGCAGGGCCTTGCTGAAGAGGGCTGACCGCCGAGCAGGGAGCAAGTCGCCAGCACCAGCGAAGCAAAGCCTCAAGAGGCACCCCGTGGCCCCGGCTGCCCTCTAAGGCCATACCACCCTGAACGTGCCCCATCTCGTCTGATCGCGGAAGCTAAGCAGGGTCGGGCCTGGTTAGTACTTGGATGGGAGACCGCCTGGGAATACCGGGTGCTGTAGGCTTCTTGCCTCCCGCTCCGCCTTCTCCTTTAGTCGCCCGCCGCCTCCGCCGCCGCCCCCGCCCCCGCCGAGCAGCGCTGCAGGCCCCACCTCCTCCGGCCCCTCCCACCACAGCGCGCCAGAGGGGGCGCTCCGCGCCGGCCTGGCCGGCCAGGCGGCCAGAAGGCGGCCCTGGAAGGCAGCCGCCACCCCAGCCGCTCCCGTGGTGGCTGGCCCGGACCCAGACTCCGCCGCAGGCCGGGGTGCCGTCCGTGCGGCCCACGAAGCCCTCGACCTGCACTTGGCCGCCCCCACCGGAGCCCAGCCGCGCCGCAGCCCCCTGTCTGCCCGTGTGTATCTCCACAGCTCCCTCCGGAAAAAGCCCACCCTCCGCCGTTTCGCCACGGCCGGGGGCGGGAGCGGGGGCGGGGGCTGGGACCGGTTCGCTGGGCTGGCTAGACACCAGGCGCCGGGTCCTGTGCTCGGCGGGTGGCGTGGGGGCAAGGGTGGCCTTGCTGGGGCTAAGGGGCCGTGCCGGCTCAATGGTGGCTCCCAGTGGGTTAAGGGCCGACTGCCGTCGGGCAGGAGGGCCGGCCAGGCCGTGGCTGGGCTGCGCCTAGCACTGTGTGGATTGACAGGGTGGGGAATGCACAAGGGACCGAGGGCCACAGGCCCTTAAGCCTCCGGGGCCAAGTCCTGTGAGCGTTGAGCGGCTCTGGGGCGGAGGGCCAAGCGCCTACAGGCCTGGAGGGTCCCGCCTGACCTGAGCTGCGAAGTCGCCCACAACTCCACCACCCCCGGGCCCTCGAGGCCTCCTGTCGCTTGCCTGGGCGGACGGCAGGGCCGCGCCGGAGAGGGTTGGCTGCCGGGCTGGCGGTGAGTCGCCAGCACCAGCGAAGCTAAGCCTCAAGAGGCACACCGTGGCCCCCGCTGCATTCTACGGCCACACCTCCCTGAACGCACCACACCTCGTCTGATCTCGGAAGCTAATCAGGGTCTGGCCTGTTTCGTACCTGGATGGGAGACCACATGGGAATACCGAGTGCTGTAGGCTTTTTTGCCTCCCGCTCCGCCTTGACATTTAGTGGCCCGCGGCCGAGGCCGCCTCCGCCCCCGCTGAGCACCGCTGCAGGCCTCACCTCCTCACGTCCCTCCCAACACAGCGCGCCGGAGGGATCGCTCCCCGCCGAGCTGGCTGGACATGCGGCCAGAATGCGGCCCTGGAAGGCAGCCGCCACCCCAGCCGCTCCCGTGGTGGCTGGCCCGGACCCAGACTCCGCCGCAGGCCGGGGTGCCGTCCGTGCGGCCCGCGAGGCCCTCGACCTGCACTTGGCCGCCCCCACCGGAGCCCAGCCGCGCCGCAGCCCCCTGTCTGCCCGTGTGTCTCTCCACAGCTCCCTCCGGAAAAAGCCCCCCCCTCCGCCGTTTCGCCACGGCCGGGGGCGGGAGCGGGGGCGGGGGCCGGGGCCGCTTCTCCGGGCCTGCCGGCCACCAGGGCCGGGGTCCTGTGCTCGGCGGGCGGCGTGGGGGCAAGGGGGGGCCTTGCTGGGGCTAAGGGGCCGTGCCCACTCCATGGTGGCTCCCAGTGGCTTCGGGCCAGCTGCTGCCCGGCCGGAGGGCCGGCCCGGCCGTGGCCGGGCTGCGCCTAACTCCGCGTGGGCGGGCAGGGGGGGATGCCCAAGGGACCGCGGCCGCCGGGCCCTGAAGCCTCCGGGGCCGCGTCCCTGTGAGCGTCGAGCGGGATCTGCGGCGGGGCGCCAAGCGCCGACGGGCCTGGAGCGTCCCGCCCGCCCTGGGCTGCGAGGTGGCCCACCACTCCGCCACCCCCGGGTCCCCGAGGCCTCCTGTCGCCTGCCTGGGCGGGCGGCAGGGCCCTGCCGGAGAGGGCTGGCCGCCGGCATGGCGGTAAGGCGCAGGCGCCAGCGAAGCTGGGCCTCAAGAGGCACCGCGCGGGCCCCTCCTGCGTCTACGGCCATACCACCCTGAACGCGCCCGATCTCGTCTGATCTCGGAAGCTAAGCAGGGTCGGGCCTGGTTAGTACTTGGATGGGAGACCGCCTGGGAATACCGGGTGCTGTAGGCTTTTTGCCTCCCGCTCCGCCTTCTCCTTTAGTCGCCCGCCGCCTCCGCCCCCGCCCCCGCCCCCGCCCCCGCCGGGCACCGCTGCAGGCCCCACCTCCTCCGGCCCCTCCCACCACAGCGCGCCAGAGGGGGCGCTCTCCGCCTGCCTGGCCGGCCAGGCGGCCAGAAGGCGGCCCTGGAAGGCAGCCGCATCCCAGCCGCTCCCGGGGTGGCTGGCCTGAACCCAGACTCCGCCTCAGGCCCGGGTGCCGGCCGTGCGGCCCGCGAGCCCCTTGACCTGCACCTGGCCGCCCCCACTAGCGCCCAGCCCCGGCGCAGCCACCTATCTGCCGGTGTGTCTCTCCACAGCTCCCTCCGGAAAAAGCCCCCCCTCCGCCGTTTCGCCACGGCCGAGTGCGGGAGCGGGGTCGTGGGCCAGGACTCGTTCTCCGAACCGGCCGACCACTAGGCACCGGGAACAGTGCTCGGCAGTTGGCGTGGATGCAAGTGTGGCCTTGCTGGCTGTAATGGGCCATGCCAACACAATGGTGGCTCCCAGTGGATTCGGGGCAACTGCCGTCGGGCAGGAGGGCCGGCCCGGCCACGGCTAGGTTGTGCCTAGCACTGCGTGAGTGGACAGGGTTGGTAATGCCCGAGGGACCTAGGGCCAAGGGACATTAAGCCTCCGGGGCCACGTCCTTGTGAGCATCAAGCGGGACCTGGGGCGGAGCGCCAAGCACCTACGGGCCTGGAGGATCCCGCCTGACCTGAGCTGCGAGGTCGCCCTTGACTATGCAACCCCTGGGTCCCTGAGGCCTCCTGTCGCCAGCCTGGGCGGGCGGCAGGGCCTTGCTGAAGAGGGCTGACCGCCGAGCAGGGAGCAAGTCGCCAGCACCAGCGAAGCAAAGCCTCAAGAGGCACCCCGTGGCCCCGGCTGCCCTCTAAGGCCATACCACCCTGAACGTGCCCCATCTCGTCTGATCGCGGAAGCTAAGCAGGGTCGGGCCTGGTTAGTACTTGGATGGGAGACCGCCTGGGAATACCGGGTGCTGTAGGCTTTTTGCCTCCCGCTCCGCCTTCTCCTTTAGTCGCCCGCCGCCTCCGCCGCCGCCCCCGCCCCCGCCGAGCAGCGCTGCAGGCCCCACCTCCTCCGGCCCCTCCCACCACAGCGCGCCAGAGGGGGCGCTCCGCGCCGGCCTGGCCGGCCAGGCGGCCAGAAGGCGGCCCTGGAAGGCAGCCGCCACCCCAGCCGCTCCCGTGGTGGCTGGCCCGGACCCAGACTCCGCCGCAGGCCGGGGTGCCGTCCGTGCGGCCCACGAAGCCCTCGACCTGCACTTGGCCGCCCCCACCGGAGCCCAGCCGCGCCGCAGCCCCCTGTCTGCCCGTGTGTATCTCCACAGCTCCCTCCGGAAAAAGCCCACCCTCCGCCGTTTCGCCACGGCCGGGGGCGGGAGCGGGGGCGGGGGCTGGGACCGGTTCGCTGGGCTGGCTAGACACCAGGCGCCGGGTCCTGTGCTCGGCGGGTGGCGTGGGGGCAAGGGTGGCCTTGCTGGGGCTAAGGGGCCGTGCCGGCTCAATGGTGGCTCCCAGTGGGTTAAGGGCCGACTGCCGTCGGGCAGGAGGGCCGGCCAGGCCGTGGCTGGGCTGCGCCTAGCACTGTGTGGATTGACAGGGTGGGGAATGCACAAGGGACCGAGGGCCACAGGCCCTTAAGCCTCCGGGGCCAAGTCCTGTGAGCGTTGAGCGGCTCTGGGGCGGAGGGCCAAGCGCCTACAGGCCTGGAGGGTCCCGCCTGACCTGAGCTGCGAAGTCGCCCACAACTCCACCACCCCCGGGCCCTCGAGGCCTCCTGTCGCTTGCCTGGGCGGACGGCAGGGCCGCGCCGGAGAGGGTTGGCTGCCGGGCTGGCGGTGAGTCGCCAGCACCAGCGAAGCTAAGCCTCAAGAGGCACACCGTGGCCCCCGCTGCATTCTACGGCCACACCTCCCTGAACGCACCACACCTCGTCTGATCTCGGAAGCTAATCAGGGTCTGGCCTGTTTCGTACCTGGATGGGAGACCACATGGGAATACCGAGTGCTGTAGGCTTTTTTGCCTCCCGCTCCGCCTTGACATTTAGTGGCCCGCGGCCGAGGCCGCCTCCGCCCCCGCTGAGCACCGCTGCAGGCCTCACCTCCTCACGTCCCTCCCAACACAGCGCGCCGGAGGGATCGCTCCCCGCCGAGCTGGCTGGACATGCGGCCAGAATGCGGCCCTGGAAGGCAGCCGCCACCCCAGCCGCTCCCGTGGTGGCTGGCCCGGACCCAGACTCCGCCGCAGGCCGGGGTGCCGTCCGTGCGGCCCGCGAGGCCCTCGACCTGCACTTGGCCGCCCCCACCGGAGCCCAGCCGCGCCGCAGCCCCCTGTCTGCCCGTGTGTCTCTCCACAGCTCCCTCCGGAAAAAGCCCCCCCCTCCGCCGTTTCGCCACGGCCGGGGGCGGGAGCGGGGGCGGGGGCCGGGGCCGCTTCTCCGGGCCTGCCGGCCACCAGGGCCGGGGTCCTGTGCTCGGCGGGCGGCGTGGGGGCAAGGGGGGGCCTTGCTGGGGCTAAGGGGCCGTGCCCACTCCATGGTGGCTCCCAGTGGCTTCGGGCCAGCTGCTGCCCGGCCGGAGGGCCGGCCCGGCCGTGGCCGGGCTGCGCCTAACTCCGCGTGGGCGGGCAGGGGGGGATGCCCAAGGGACCGCGGCCGCCGGGCCCTGAAGCCTCCGGGGCCGCGTCCCTGTGAGCGTCGAGCGGGATCTGCGGCGGGGCGCCAAGCGCCGACGGGCCTGGAGCGTCCCGCCCGCCCTGGGCTGCGAGGTGGCCCACCACTCCGCCACCCCCGGGTCCCCGAGGCCTCCTGTCGCCTGCCTGGGCGGGCGGCAGGGCCCTGCCGGAGAGGGCTGGCCGCCGGCATGGCGGTAAGGCGCAGGCGCCAGCGAAGCTGGGCCTCAAGAGGCACCGCGCGGGCCCCTCCTGCGTCTACGGCCATACCACCCTGAACGCGCCCGATCTCGTCTGATCTCGGAAGCTAAGCAGGGTCGGGCCTGGTTAGTACTTGGATGGGAGACCGCCTGGGAATACCGGGTGCTGTAGGCTTTTTGCCTCCCGCTCCGCCTTCTCCTTTAGTCGCCCGCCGCCTCCGCCCCCGCCCCCGCCCCCGCCCCCGCCGGGCACCGCTGCAGGCCCCACCTCCTCCGGCCCCTCCCACCACAGCGCGCCAGAGGGGGCGCTCTCCGCCTGCCTGGCCGGCCAGGCGGCCAGAAGGCGGCCCTGGAAGGCAGCCGCATCCCAGCCGCTCCCGGGGTGGCTGGCCTGAACCCAGACTCCGCCTCAGGCCCGGGTGCCGGCCGTGCGGCCCGCGAGCCCCTTGACCTGCACCTGGCCGCCCCCACTAGCGCCCAGCCCCGGCGCAGCCACCTATCTGCCGGTGTGTCTCTCCACAGCTCCCTCCGGAAAAAGCCCCCCCTCCGCCGTTTCGCCACGGCCGAGTGCGGGAGCGGGGTCGTGGGCCAGGACTCGTTCTCCGAACCGGCCGACCACTAGGCACCGGGAACAGTGCTCGGCAGTTGGCGTGGATGCAAGTGTGGCCTTGCTGGCTGTAATGGGCCATGCCAACACAATGGTGGCTCCCAGTGGATTCGGGGCAACTGCCGTCGGGCAGGAGGGCCGGCCCGGCCACGGCTAGGTTGTGCCTAGCACTGCGTGAGTGGACAGGGTTGGTAATGCCCGAGGGACCTAGGGCCAAGGGACATTAAGCCTCCGGGGCCACGTCCTTGTGAGCATCAAGCGGGACCTGGGGCGGAGCGCCAAGCACCTACGGGCCTGGAGGATCCCGCCTGACCTGAGCTGCGAGGTCGCCCTTGACTATGCAACCCCTGGGTCCCTGAGGCCTCCTGTCGCCAGCCTGGGCGGGCGGCAGGGCCTTGCTGAAGAGGGCTGACCGCCGAGCAGGGAGCAAGTCGCCAGCACCAGCGAAGCAAAGCCTCAAGAGGCACCCCGTGGCCCCGGCTGCCCTCTAAGGCCATACCACCCTGAACGTGCCCCATCTCGTCTGATCGCGGAAGCTAAGCAGGGTCGGGCCTGGTTAGTACTTGGATGGGAGACCGCCTGGGAATACCGGGTGCTGTAGGCTTTTTGCCTCCCGCTCCGCCTTCTCCTTTAGTCGCCCGCCGCCTCCGCCGCCGCCCCCGCCCCCGCCGAGCAGCGCTGCAGGCCCCACCTCCTCCGGCCCCTCCCACCACAGCGCGCCAGAGGGGGCGCTCCGCGCCGGCCTGGCCGGCCAGGCGGCCAGAAGGCGGCCCTGGAAGGCAGCCGCCACCCCAGCCGCTCCCGTGGTGGCTGGCCCGGACCCAGACTCCGCCGCAGGCCGGGGTGCCGTCCGTGCGGCCCACGAAGCCCTCGACCTGCACTTGGCCGCCCCCACCGGAGCCCAGCCGCGCCGCAGCCCCCTGTCTGCCCGTGTGTATCTCCACAGCTCCCTCCGGAAAAAGCCCACCCTCCGCCGTTTCGCCACGGCCGGGGGCGGGAGCGGGGGCGGGGGCTGGGACCGGTTCGCTGGGCTGGCTAGACACCAGGCGCCGGGTCCTGTGCTCGGCGGGTGGCGTGGGGGCAAGGGTGGCCTTGCTGGGGCTAAGGGGCCGTGCCGGCTCAATGGTGGCTCCCAGTGGGTTAAGGGCCGACTGCCGTCGGGCAGGAGGGCCGGCCAGGCCGTGGCTGGGCTGCGCCTAGCACTGTGTGGATTGACAGGGTGGGGAATGCACAAGGGACCGAGGGCCACAGGCCCTTAAGCCTCCGGGGCCAAGTCCTGTGAGCGTTGAGCGGCTCTGGGGCGGAGGGCCAAGCGCCTACAGGCCTGGAGGGTCCCGCCTGACCTGAGCTGCGAAGTCGCCCACAACTCCACCACCCCCGGGCCCTCGAGGCCTCCTGTCGCTTGCCTGGGCGGACGGCAGGGCCGCGCCGGAGAGGGTTGGCTGCCGGGCTGGCGGTGAGTCGCCAGCACCAGCGAAGCTAAGCCTCAAGAGGCACACCGTGGCCCCCGCTGCATTCTACGGCCACACCTCCCTGAACGCACCACACCTCGTCTGATCTCGGAAGCTAATCAGGGTCTGGCCTGTTTCGTACCTGGATGGGAGACCACATGGGAATACCGAGTGCTGTAGGCTTTTTTGCCTCCCGCTCCGCCTTGACATTTAGTGGCCCGCGGCCGAGGCCGCCTCCGCCCCCGCTGAGCACCGCTGCAGGCCTCACCTCCTCACGTCCCTCCCAACACAGCGCGCCGGAGGGATCGCTCCCCGCCGAGCTGGCTGGACATGCGGCCAGAATGCGGCCCTGGAAGGCAGCCGCCACCCCAGCCGCTCCCGTGGTGGCTGGCCCGGACCCAGACTCCGCCGCAGGCCGGGGTGCCGTCCGTGCGGCCCGCGAGGCCCTCGACCTGCACTTGGCCGCCCCCACCGGAGCCCAGCCGCGCCGCAGCCCCCTGTCTGCCCGTGTGTCTCTCCACAGCTCCCTCCGGAAAAAGCCCCCCCCTCCGCCGTTTCGCCACGGCCGGGGGCGGGAGCGGGGGCGGGGGCCGGGGCCGCTTCTCCGGGCCTGCCGGCCACCAGGGCCGGGGTCCTGTGCTCGGCGGGCGGCGTGGGGGCAAGGGGGGGCCTTGCTGGGGCTAAGGGGCCGTGCCCACTCCATGGTGGCTCCCAGTGGCTTCGGGCCAGCTGCTGCCCGGCCGGAGGGCCGGCCCGGCCGTGGCCGGGCTGCGCCTAACTCCGCGTGGGCGGGCAGGGGGGGATGCCCAAGGGACCGCGGCCGCCGGGCCCTGAAGCCTCCGGGGCCGCGTCCCTGTGAGCGTCGAGCGGGATCTGCGGCGGGGCGCCAAGCGCCGACGGGCCTGGAGCGTCCCGCCCGCCCTGGGCTGCGAGGTGGCCCACCACTCCGCCACCCCCGGGTCCCCGAGGCCTCCTGTCGCCTGCCTGGGCGGGCGGCAGGGCCCTGCCGGAGAGGGCTGGCCGCCGGCATGGCGGTAAGGCGCAGGCGCCAGCGAAGCTGGGCCTCAAGAGGCACCGCGCGGGCCCCTCCTGCGTCTACGGCCATACCACCCTGAACGCGCCCGATCTCGTCTGATCTCGGAAGCTAAGCAGGGTCGGGCCTGGTTAGTACTTGGATGGGAGACCGCCTGGGAATACCGGGTGCTGTAGGCTTTTTGCCTCCCGCTCCGCCTTCTCCTTTAGTCGCCCGCCGCCTCCGCCCCCGCCCCCGCCCCCGCCCCCGCCGGGCACCGCTGCAGGCCCCACCTCCTCCGGCCCCTCCCACCACAGCGCGCCAGAGGGGGCGCTCTCCGCCTGCCTGGCCGGCCAGGCGGCCAGAAGGCGGCCCTGGAAGGCAGCCGCATCCCAGCCGCTCCCGGGGTGGCTGGCCTGAACCCAGACTCCGCCTCAGGCCCGGGTGCCGGCCGTGCGGCCCGCGAGCCCCTTGACCTGCACCTGGCCGCCCCCACTAGCGCCCAGCCCCGGCGCAGCCACCTATCTGCCGGTGTGTCTCTCCACAGCTCCCTCCGGAAAAAGCCCCCCCTCCGCCGTTTCGCCACGGCCGAGTGCGGGAGCGGGGTCGTGGGCCAGGACTCGTTCTCCGAACCGGCCGACCACTAGGCACCGGGAACAGTGCTCGGCAGTTGGCGTGGATGCAAGTGTGGCCTTGCTGGCTGTAATGGGCCATGCCAACACAATGGTGGCTCCCAGTGGATTCGGGGCAACTGCCGTCGGGCAGGAGGGCCGGCCCGGCCACGGCTAGGTTGTGCCTAGCACTGCGTGAGTGGACAGGGTTGGTAATGCCCGAGGGACCTAGGGCCAAGGGACATTAAGCCTCCGGGGCCACGTCCTTGTGAGCATCAAGCGGGACCTGGGGCGGAGCGCCAAGCACCTACGGGCCTGGAGGATCCCGCCTGACCTGAGCTGCGAGGTCGCCCTTGACTATGCAACCCCTGGGTCCCTGAGGCCTCCTGTCGCCAGCCTGGGCGGGCGGCAGGGCCTTGCTGAAGAGGGCTGACCGCCGAGCAGGGAGCAAGTCGCCAGCACCAGCGAAGCAAAGCCTCAAGAGGCACCCCGTGGCCCCGGCTGCCCTCTAAGGCCATACCACCCTGAACGTGCCCCATCTCGTCTGATCGCGGAAGCTAAGCAGGGTCGGGCCTGGTTAGTACTTGGATGGGAGACCGCCTGGGAATACCGGGTGCTGTAGGCTTTTTGCCTCCCGCTCCGCCTTCTCCTTTAGTCGCCCGCCGCCTCCGCCGCCGCCCCCGCCCCCGCCGAGCAGCGCTGCAGGCCCCACCTCCTCCGGCCCCTCCCACCACAGCGCGCCAGAGGGGGCGCTCCGCGCCGGCCTGGCCGGCCAGGCGGCCAGAAGGCGGCCCTGGAAGGCAGCCGCCACCCCAGCCGCTCCCGTGGTGGCTGGCCCGGACCCAGACTCCGCCGCAGGCCGGGGTGCCGTCCGTGCGGCCCACGAAGCCCTCGACCTGCACTTGGCCGCCCCCACCGGAGCCCAGCCGCGCCGCAGCCCCCTGTCTGCCCGTGTGTATCTCCACAGCTCCCTCCGGAAAAAGCCCACCCTCCGCCGTTTCGCCACGGCCGGGGGCGGGAGCGGGGGCGGGGGCTGGGACCGGTTCGCTGGGCTGGCTAGACACCAGGCGCCGGGTCCTGTGCTCGGCGGGTGGCGTGGGGGCAAGGGTGGCCTTGCTGGGGCTAAGGGGCCGTGCCGGCTCAATGGTGGCTCCCAGTGGGTTAAGGGCCGACTGCCGTCGGGCAGGAGGGCCGGCCAGGCCGTGGCTGGGCTGCGCCTAGCACTGTGTGGATTGACAGGGTGGGGAATGCACAAGGGACCGAGGGCCACAGGCCCTTAAGCCTCCGGGGCCAAGTCCTGTGAGCGTTGAGCGGCTCTGGGGCGGAGGGCCAAGCGCCTACAGGCCTGGAGGGTCCCGCCTGACCTGAGCTGCGAAGTCGCCCACAACTCCACCACCCCCGGGCCCTCGAGGCCTCCTGTCGCTTGCCTGGGCGGACGGCAGGGCCGCGCCGGAGAGGGTTGGCTGCCGGGCTGGCGGTGAGTCGCCAGCACCAGCGAAGCTAAGCCTCAAGAGGCACACCGTGGCCCCCGCTGCATTCTACGGCCACACCTCCCTGAACGCACCACACCTCGTCTGATCTCGGAAGCTAATCAGGGTCTGGCCTGTTTCGTACCTGGATGGGAGACCACATGGGAATACCGAGTGCTGTAGGCTTTTTTGCCTCCCGCTCCGCCTTGACATTTAGTGGCCCGCGGCCGAGGCCGCCTCCGCCCCCGCTGAGCACCGCTGCAGGCCTCACCTCCTCACGTCCCTCCCAACACAGCGCGCCGGAGGGATCGCTCCCCGCCGAGCTGGCTGGACATGCGGCCAGAATGCGGCCCTGGAAGGCAGCCGCCACCCCAGCCGCTCCCGTGGTGGCTGGCCCGGACCCAGACTCCGCCGCAGGCCGGGGTGCCGTCCGTGCGGCCCGCGAGGCCCTCGACCTGCACTTGGCCGCCCCCACCGGAGCCCAGCCGCGCCGCAGCCCCCTGTCTGCCCGTGTGTCTCTCCACAGCTCCCTCCGGAAAAAGCCCCCCCCTCCGCCGTTTCGCCACGGCCGGGGGCGGGAGCGGGGGCGGGGGCCGGGGCCGCTTCTCCGGGCCTGCCGGCCACCAGGGCCGGGGTCCTGTGCTCGGCGGGCGGCGTGGGGGCAAGGGGGGGCCTTGCTGGGGCTAAGGGGCCGTGCCCACTCCATGGTGGCTCCCAGTGGCTTCGGGCCAGCTGCTGCCCGGCCGGAGGGCCGGCCCGGCCGTGGCCGGGCTGCGCCTAACTCCGCGTGGGCGGGCAGGGGGGGATGCCCAAGGGACCGCGGCCGCCGGGCCCTGAAGCCTCCGGGGCCGCGTCCCTGTGAGCGTCGAGCGGGATCTGCGGCGGGGCGCCAAGCGCCGACGGGCCTGGAGCGTCCCGCCCGCCCTGGGCTGCGAGGTGGCCCACCACTCCGCCACCCCCGGGTCCCCGAGGCCTCCTGTCGCCTGCCTGGGCGGGCGGCAGGGCCCTGCCGGAGAGGGCTGGCCGCCGGCATGGCGGTAAGGCGCAGGCGCCAGCGAAGCTGGGCCTCAAGAGGCACCGCGCGGGCCCCTCCTGCGTCTACGGCCATACCACCCTGAACGCGCCCGATCTCGTCTGATCTCGGAAGCTAAGCAGGGTCGGGCCTGGTTAGTACTTGGATGGGAGACCGCCTGGGAATACCGGGTGCTGTAGGCTTTTTGCCTCCCGCTCCGCCTTCTCCTTTAGTCGCCCGCCGCCTCCGCCCCCGCCCCCGCCCCCGCCCCCGCCGGGCACCGCTGCAGGCCCCACCTCCTCCGGCCCCTCCCACCACAGCGCGCCAGAGGGGGCGCTCTCCGCCTGCCTGGCCGGCCAGGCGGCCAGAAGGCGGCCCTGGAAGGCAGCCGCATCCCAGCCGCTCCCGGGGTGGCTGGCCTGAACCCAGACTCCGCCTCAGGCCCGGGTGCCGGCCGTGCGGCCCGCGAGCCCCTTGACCTGCACCTGGCCGCCCCCACTAGCGCCCAGCCCCGGCGCAGCCACCTATCTGCCGGTGTGTCTCTCCACAGCTCCCTCCGGAAAAAGCCCCCCCTCCGCCGTTTCGCCACGGCCGAGTGCGGGAGCGGGGTCGTGGGCCAGGACTCGTTCTCCGAACCGGCCGACCACTAGGCACCGGGAACAGTGCTCGGCAGTTGGCGTGGATGCAAGTGTGGCCTTGCTGGCTGTAATGGGCCATGCCAACACAATGGTGGCTCCCAGTGGATTCGGGGCAACTGCCGTCGGGCAGGAGGGCCGGCCCGGCCACGGCTAGGTTGTGCCTAGCACTGCGTGAGTGGACAGGGTTGGTAATGCCCGAGGGACCTAGGGCCAAGGGACATTAAGCCTCCGGGGCCACGTCCTTGTGAGCATCAAGCGGGACCTGGGGCGGAGCGCCAAGCACCTACGGGCCTGGAGGATCCCGCCTGACCTGAGCTGCGAGGTCGCCCTTGACTATGCAACCCCTGGGTCCCTGAGGCCTCCTGTCGCCAGCCTGGGCGGGCGGCAGGGCCTTGCTGAAGAGGGCTGACCGCCGAGCAGGGAGCAAGTCGCCAGCACCAGCGAAGCAAAGCCTCAAGAGGCACCCCGTGGCCCCGGCTGCCCTCTAAGGCCATACCACCCTGAACGTGCCCCATCTCGTCTGATCGCGGAAGCTAAGCAGGGTCGGGCCTGGTTAGTACTTGGATGGGAGACCGCCTGGGAATACCGGGTGCTGTAGGCTTTTTGCCTCCCGCTCCGCCTTCTCCTTTAGTCGCCCGCCGCCTCCGCCGCCGCCCCCGCCCCCGCCGAGCAGCGCTGCAGGCCCCACCTCCTCCGGCCCCTCCCACCACAGCGCGCCAGAGGGGGCGCTCCGCGCCGGCCTGGCCGGCCAGGCGGCCAGAAGGCGGCCCTGGAAGGCAGCCGCCACCCCAGCCGCTCCCGTGGTGGCTGGCCCGGACCCAGACTCCGCCGCAGGCCGGGGTGCCGTCCGTGCGGCCCACGAAGCCCTCGACCTGCACTTGGCCGCCCCCACCGGAGCCCAGCCGCGCCGCAGCCCCCTGTCTGCCCGTGTGTATCTCCACAGCTCCCTCCGGAAAAAGCCCACCCTCCGCCGTTTCGCCACGGCCGGGGGCGGGAGCGGGGGCGGGGGCTGGGACCGGTTCGCTGGGCTGGCTAGACACCAGGCGCCGGGTCCTGTGCTCGGCGGGTGGCGTGGGGGCAAGGGTGGCCTTGCTGGGGCTAAGGGGCCGTGCCGGCTCAATGGTGGCTCCCAGTGGGTTAAGGGCCGACTGCCGTCGGGCAGGAGGGCCGGCCAGGCCGTGGCTGGGCTGCGCCTAGCACTGTGTGGATTGACAGGGTGGGGAATGCACAAGGGACCGAGGGCCACAGGCCCTTAAGCCTCCGGGGCCAAGTCCTGTGAGCGTTGAGCGGCTCTGGGGCGGAGGGCCAAGCGCCTACAGGCCTGGAGGGTCCCGCCTGACCTGAGCTGCGAAGTCGCCCACAACTCCACCACCCCCGGGCCCTCGAGGCCTCCTGTCGCTTGCCTGGGCGGACGGCAGGGCCGCGCTGGAGAGGGTTGGCTGCCGGGCTGGCGGTGAGTCGCCAGCACCAGCGAAGCTAAGCCTCAAGAGGCACACCGTGGCCCCCGCTGCATTCTACGGCCACACCTCCCTGAACGCACCACACCTCGTCTGATCTCGGAAGCTAATCAGGGTCTGGCCTGTTTCGTACCTGGATGGGAGACCACATGGGAATACCGAGTGCTGTAGGCTTTTTTGCCTCCCGCTCCGCCTTGACATTTAGTGGCCCGCGGCCGAGGCCGCCTCCGCCCCCGCTGAGCACCGCTGCAGGCCTCACCTCCTCACGTCCCTCCCAACACAGCGCGCCGGAGGGATCGCTCCCCGCCGAGCTGGCTGGACATGCGGCCAGAATGCGGCCCTGGAAGGCAGCCGCCACCCCAGCCGCTCCCGTGGTGGCTGGCCCGGACCCAGACTCCGCCGCAGGCCGGGGTGCCGTCCGTGCGGCCCGCGAGGCCCTCGACCTGCACTTGGCCGCCCCCACCGGAGCCCAGCCGCGCCGCAGCCCCCTGTCTGCCCGTGTGTCTCTCCACAGCTCCCTCCGGAAAAAGCCCCCCCCTCCGCCGTTTCGCCACGGCCGGGGGCGGGAGCGGGGGCGGGGGCCGGGGCCGCTTCTCCGGGCCTGCCGGCCACCAGGGCCGGGGTCCTGTGCTCGGCGGGCGGCGTGGGGGCAAGGGGGGGCCTTGCTGGGGCTAAGGGGCCGTGCCCACTCCATGGTGGCTCCCAGTGGCTTCGGGCCAGCTGCTGCCCGGCCGGAGGGCCGGCCCGGCCGTGGCCGGGCTGCGCCTAACTCCGCGTGGGCGGGCAGGGGGGGATGCCCAAGGGACCGCGGCCGCCGGGCCCTGAAGCCTCCGGGGCCGCGTCCCTGTGAGCGTCGAGCGGGATCTGCGGCGGGGCGCCAAGCGCCGACGGGCCTGGAGCGTCCCGCCCGCCCTGGGCTGCGAGGTGGCCCACCACTCCGCCACCCCCGGGTCCCCGAGGCCTCCTGTCGCCTGCCTGGGCGGGCGGCAGGGCCCTGCCGGAGAGGGCTGGCCGCCGGCATGGCGGTAAGGCGCAGGCGCCAGCGAAGCTGGGCCTCAAGAGGCACCGCGCGGGCCCCTCCTGCGTCTACGGCCATACCACCCTGAACGCGCCCGATCTCGTCTGATCTCGGAAGCTAAGCAGGGTCGGGCCTGGTTAGTACTTGGATGGGAGACCGCCTGGGAATACCGGGTGCTGTAGGCTTTTTGCCTCCCGCTCCGCCTTCTCCTTTAGTCGCCCGCCGCCTCCGCCCCCGCCCCCGCCCCCGCCCCCGCCGGGCACCGCTGCAGGCCCCACCTCCTCCGGCCCCTCCCACCACAGCGCGCCAGAGGGGGCGCTCTCCGCCTGCCTGGCCGGCCAGGCGGCCAGAAGGCGGCCCTGGAAGGCAGCCGCATCCCAGCCGCTCCCGGGGTGGCTGGCCTGAACCCAGACTCCGCCTCAGGCCCGGGTGCCGGCCGTGCGGCCCGCGAGCCCCTTGACCTGCACCTGGCCGCCCCCACTAGCGCCCAGCCCCGGCGCAGCCACCTATCTGCCGGTGTGTCTCTCCACAGCTCCCTCCGGAAAAAGCCCCCCCTCCGCCGTTTCGCCACGGCCGAGTGCGGGAGCGGGGTCGTGGGCCAGGACTCGTTCTCCGAACCGGCCGACCACTAGGCACCGGGAACAGTGCTCGGCAGTTGGCGTGGATGCAAGTGTGGCCTTGCTGGCTGTAATGGGCCATGCCAACACAATGGTGGCTCCCAGTGGATTCGGGGCAACTGCCGTCGGGCAGGAGGGCCGGCCCGGCCACGGCTAGGTTGTGCCTAGCACTGCGTGAGTGGACAGGGTTGGTAATGCCCGAGGGACCTAGGGCCAAGGGACATTAAGCCTCCGGGGCCACGTCCTTGTGAGCATCAAGCGGGACCTGGGGCGGAGCGCCAAGCACCTACGGGCCTGGAGGATCCCGCCTGACCTGAGCTGCGAGGTCGCCCTTGACTATGCAACCCCTGGGTCCCTGAGGCCTCCTGTCGCCAGCCTGGGCGGGCGGCAGGGCCTTGCTGAAGAGGGCTGACCGCCGAGCAGGGAGCAAGTCGCCAGCACCAGCGAAGCAAAGCCTCAAGAGGCACCCCGTGGCCCCGGCTGCCCTCTAAGGCCATACCACCCTGAACGCGCCCCATCTCGTCTGATCGCGGAAGCTAAGCAGGGTCGGGCCTGGTTAGTACTTGGATGGGAGACCGCCTGGGAATACCGGGTGCTGTAGGCTTCTTGCCTCCCGCTCCGCCTTCTCCTTTAGTCGCCCGCCGCCTCCGCCGCCGCCCCCGCCCCCGCCGAGCAGCGCTGCAGGCCCCACCTCCTCCGGCCCCTCCCACCACAGCGCGCCAGAGGGGGCGCTCCGCGCCGGCCTGGCCGGCCAGGCGGCCAGAAGGCGGCCCTGGAAGGCAGCCGCCACCCCAGCCGCTCCCGTGGTGGCTGGCCCGGACCCAGACTCCGCCGCAGGCCGGGGTGCCGTCCGTGCGGCCCACGAAGCCCTCGACCTGCACTTGGCCGCCCCCACCGGAGCCCAGCCGCGCCGCAGCCCCCTGTCTGCCCGTGTGTATCTCCACAGCTCCCTCCGGAAAAAGCCCACCCTCCGCCGTTTCGCCACGGCCGGGGGCGGGAGCGGGGGCGGGGGCTGGGACCGGTTCGCTGGGCTGGCTAGACACCAGGCGCCGGGTCCTGTGCTCGGCGGGTGGCGTGGGGGCAAGGGTGGCCTTGCTGGGGCTAAGGGGCCGTGCCGGCTCAATGGTGGCTCCCAGTGGGTTAAGGGCCGACTGCCGTCGGGCAGGAGGGCCGGCCAGGCCGTGGCTGGGCTGCGCCTAGCACTGTGTGGATTGACAGGGTGGGGAATGCACAAGGGACCGAGGGCCACAGGCCCTTAAGCCTCCGGGGCCAAGTCCTGTGAGCGTTGAGCGGCTCTGGGGCGGAGGGCCAAGCGCCTACAGGCCTGGAGGGTCCCGCCTGACCTGAGCTGCGAAGTCGCCCACAACTCCACCACCCCCGGGCCCTCGAGGCCTCCTGTCGCTTGCCTGGGCGGACGGCAGGGCCGCGCCGGAGAGGGTTGGCTGCCGGGCTGGCGGTGAGTCGCCAGCACCAGCGAAGCTAAGCCTCAAGAGGCACACCGTGGCCCCCGCTGCATTCTACGGCCACACCTCCCTGAACGCACCACACCTCGTCTGATCTCGGAAGCTAATCAGGGTCTGGCCTGTTTCGTACCTGGATGGGAGACCACATGGGAATACCGAGTGCTGTAGGCTTTTTTGCCTCCCGCTCCGCCTTGACATTTAGTGGCCCGCGGCCGAGGCCGCCTCCGCCCCCGCTGAGCACCGCTGCAGGCCTCACCTCCTCACGTCCCTCCCAACACAGCGCGCCGGAGGGATCGCTCCCCGCCGAGCTGGCTGGACATGCGGCCAGAATGCGGCCCTGGAAGGCAGCCGCCACCCCAGCCGCTCCCGTGGTGGCTGGCCCGGACCCAGACTCCGCCGCAGGCCGGGGTGCCGTCCGTGCGGCCCGCGAGGCCCTCGACCTGCACTTGGCCGCCCCCACCGGAGCCCAGCCGCGCCGCAGCCCCCTGTCTGCCCGTGTGTCTCTCCACAGCTCCCTCCGGAAAAAGCCCCCCCCTCCGCCGTTTCGCCACGGCCGGGGGCGGGAGCGGGGGCGGGGGCCGGGGCCGCTTCTCCGGGCCTGCCGGCCACCAGGGCCGGGGTCCTGTGCTCGGCGGGCGGCGTGGGGGCAAGGGGGGGCCTTGCTGGGGCTAAGGGGCCGTGCCCACTCCATGGTGGCTCCCAGTGGCTTCGGGCCAGCTGCTGCCCGGCCGGAGGGCCGGCCCGGCCGTGGCCGGGCTGCGCCTAACTCCGCGTGGGCGGGCAGGGGGGGATGCCCAAGGGACCGCGGCCGCCGGGCCCTGAAGCCTCCGGGGCCGCGTCCCTGTGAGCGTCGAGCGGGATCTGCGGCGGGGCGCCAAGCGCCGACGGGCCTGGAGCGTCCCGCCCGCCCTGGGCTGCGAGGTGGCCCACCACTCCGCCACCCCCGGGTCCCCGAGGCCTCCTGTCGCCTGCCTGGGCGGGCGGCAGGGCCCTGCCGGAGAGGGCTGGCCGCCGGCATGGCGGTAAGGCGCAGGCGCCAGCGAAGCTGGGCCTCAAGAGGCACCGCGCGGGCCCCTCCTGCGTCTACGGCCATACCACCCTGAACGCGCCCGATCTCGTCTGATCTCGGAAGCTAAGCAGGGTCGGGCCTGGTTAGTACTTGGATGGGAGACCGCCTGGGAATACCGGGTGCTGTAGGCTTTTTGCCTCCCGCTCCGCCTTCTCCTTTAGTCGCCCGCCGCCTCCGCCCCCGCCCCCGCCCCCGCCCCCGCCGGGCACCGCTGCAGGCCCCACCTCCTCCGGCCCCTCCCACCACAGCGCGCCAGAGGGGGCGCTCTCCGCCTGCCTGGCCGGCCAGGCGGCCAGAAGGCGGCCCTGGAAGGCAGCCGCATCCCAGCCGCTCCCGGGGTGGCTGGCCTGAACCCAGACTCCGCCTCAGGCCCGGGTGCCGGCCGTGCGGCCCGCGAGCCCCTTGACCTGCACCTGGCCGCCCCCACTAGCGCCCAGCCCCGGCGCAGCCACCTATCTGCCGGTGTGTCTCTCCACAGCTCCCTCCGGAAAAAGCCCCCCCTCCGCCGTTTCGCCACGGCCGAGTGCGGGAGCGGGGTCGTGGGCCAGGACTCGTTCTCCGAACCGGCCGACCACTAGGCACCGGGAACAGTGCTCGGCAGTTGGCGTGGATGCAAGTGTGGCCTTGCTGGCTGTAATGGGCCATGCCAACACAATGGTGGCTCCCAGTGGATTCGGGGCAACTGCCGTCGGGCAGGAGGGCCGGCCCGGCCACGGCTAGGTTGTGCCTAGCACTGCGTGAGTGGACAGGGTTGGTAATGCCCGAGGGACCTAGGGCCAAGGGACATTAAGCCTCCGGGGCCACGTCCTTGTGAGCATCAAGCGGGACCTGGGGCGGAGCGCCAAGCACCTACGGGCCTGGAGGATCCCGCCTGACCTGAGCTGCGAGGTCGCCCTTGACTATGCAACCCCTGGGTCCCTGAGGCCTCCTGTCGCCAGCCTGGGCGGGCGGCAGGGCCTTGCTGAAGAGGGCTGACCGCTGAGCAGGGAGCAAGTCGCCAGCACCAGCGAAGCAAAGCCTCAAGAGGCACCCCGTGGCCCCGGCTGCCCTCTAAGGCCATACCACCCTGAACGTGCCCCATCTCGTCTGATCGCGGAAGCTAAGCAGGGTCGGGCCTGGTTAGTACTTGGATGGGAGACCGCCTGGGAATACCGGGTGCTGTAGGCTTTTTGCCTCCCGCTCCGCCTTCTCCTTTAGTCGCCCGCCGCCTCCGCCGCCGCCCCCGCCCCCGCCGAGCAGCGCTGCAGGCCCCACCTCCTCCGGCCCCTCCCACCACAGCGCGCCAGAGGGGGCGCTCCGCGCCGGCCTGGCCGGCCAGGCGGCCAGAAGGCGGCCCTGGAAGGCAGCCGCCACCCCAGCCGCTCCCGTGGTGGCTGGCCCGGACCCAGACTCCGCCGCAGGCCGGGGTGCCGTCCGTGCGGCCCACGAAGCCCTCGACCTGCACTTGGCCGCCCCCACCGGAGCCCAGCCGCGCCGCAGCCCCCTGTCTGCCCGTGTGTATCTCCACAGCTCCCTCCGGAAAAAGCCCACCCTCCGCCGTTTCGCCACGGCCGGGGGCGGGAGCGGGGGCGGGGGCTGGGACCGGTTCGCTGGGCTGGCTAGACACCAGGCGCCGGGTCCTGTGCTCGGCGGGTGGCGTGGGGGCAAGGGTGGCCTTGCTGGGGCTAAGGGGCCGTGCCGGCTCAATGGTGGCTCCCAGTGGGTTAAGGGCCGACTGCCGTCGGGCAGGAGGGCCGGCCAGGCCGTGGCTGGGCTGCGCCTAGCACTGTGTGGATTGACAGGGTGGGGAATGCACAAGGGACCGAGGGCCACAGGCCCTTAAGCCTCCGGGGCCAAGTCCTGTGAGCGTTGAGCGGCTCTGGGGCGGAGGGCCAAGCGCCTACAGGCCTGGAGGGTCCCGCCTGACCTGAGCTGCGAAGTCGCCCACAACTCCACCACCCCCGGGCCCTCGAGGCCTCCTGTCGCTTGCCTGGGCGGACGGCAGGGCCGCGCCGGAGAGGGTTGGCTGCCGGGCTGGCGGTGAGTCGCCAGCACCAGCGAAGCTAAGCCTCAAGAGGCACACCGTGGCCCCCGCTGCATTCTACGGCCACACCTCCCTGAACGCACCACACCTCGTCTGATCTCGGAAGCTAATCAGGGTCTGGCCTGTTTCGTACCTGGATGGGAGACCACATGGGAATACCGAGTGCTGTAGGCTTTTTTGCCTCCCGCTCCGCCTTGACATTTAGTGGCCCGCGGCCGAGGCCGCCTCCGCCCCCGCTGAGCACCGCTGCAGGCCTCACCTCCTCACGTCCCTCCCAACACAGCGCGCCGGAGGGATCGCTCCCCGCCGAGCTGGCTGGACATGCGGCCAGAATGCGGCCCTGGAAGGCAGCCGCCACCCCAGCCGCTCCCGTGGTGGCTGGCCCGGACCCAGACTCCGCCGCAGGCCGGGGTGCCGTCCGTGCGGCCCGCGAGGCCCTCGACCTGCACTTGGCCGCCCCCACCGGAGCCCAGCCGCGCCGCAGCCCCCTGTCTGCCCGTGTGTCTCTCCACAGCTCCCTCCGGAAAAAGCCCCCCCCTCCGCCGTTTCGCCACGGCCGGGGGCGGGAGCGGGGGCGGGGGCCGGGGCCGCTTCTCCGGGCCTGCCGGCCACCAGGGCCGGGGTCCTGTGCTCGGCGGGCGGCGTGGGGGCAAGGGGGGGCCTTGCTGGGGCTAAGGGGCCGTGCCCACTCCATGGTGGCTCCCAGTGGCTTCGGGCCAGCTGCTGCCCGGCCGGAGGGCCGGCCCGGCCGTGGCCGGGCTGCGCCTAACTCCGCGTGGGCGGGCAGGGGGGGATGCCCAAGGGACCGCGGCCGCCGGGCCCTGAAGCCTCCGGGGCCGCGTCCCTGTGAGCGTCGAGCGGGATCTGCGGCGGGGCGCCAAGCGCCGACGGGCCTGGAGCGTCCCGCCCGCCCTGGGCTGCGAGGTGGCCCACCACTCCGCCACCCCCGGGTCCCCGAGGCCTCCTGTCGCCTGCCTGGGCGGGCGGCAGGGCCCTGCCGGAGAGGGCTGGCCGCCGGCATGGCGGTAAGGCGCAGGCGCCAGCGAAGCTGGGCCTCAAGAGGCACCGCGCGGGCCCCTCCTGCGTCTACGGCCATACCACCCTGAACGCGCCCGATCTCGTCTGATCTCGGAAGCTAAGCAGGGTCGGGCCTGGTTAGTACTTGGATGGGAGACCGCCTGGGAATACCGGGTGCTGTAGGCTTTTTGCCTCCCGCTCCGCCTTCTCCTTTAGTCGCCCGCCGCCTCCGCCCCCGCCCCCGCCCCCGCCCCCGCCGGGCACCGCTGCAGGCCCCACCTCCTCCGGCCCCTCCCACCACAGCGCGCCAGAGGGGGCGCTCTCCGCCTGCCTGGCCGGCCAGGCGGCCAGAAGGCGGCCCTGGAAGGCAGCCGCATCCCAGCCGCTCCCGGGGTGGCTGGCCTGAACCCAGACTCCGCCTCAGGCCCGGGTGCCGGCCGTGCGGCCCGCGAGCCCCTTGACCTGCACCTGGCCGCCCCCACTAGCGCCCAGCCCCGGCGCAGCCACCTATCTGCCGGTGTGTCTCTCCACAGCTCCCTCCGGAAAAAGCCCCCCCTCCGCCGTTTCGCCACGGCCGAGTGCGGGAGCGGGGTCGTGGGCCAGGACTCGTTCTCCGAACCGGCCGACCACTAGGCACCGGGAACAGTGCTCGGCAGTTGGCGTGGATGCAAGTGTGGCCTTGCTGGCTGTAATGGGCCATGCCAACACAATGGTGGCTCCCAGTGGATTCGGGGCAACTGCCGTCGGGCAGGAGGGCCGGCCCGGCCACGGCTAGGTTGTGCCTAGCACTGCGTGAGTGGACAGGGTTGGTAATGCCCGAGGGACCTAGGGCCAAGGGACATTAAGCCTCCGGGGCCACGTCCTTGTGAGCATCAAGCGGGACCTGGGGCGGAGCGCCAAGCACCTACGGGCCTGGAGGATCCCGCCTGACCTGAGCTGCGAGGTCGCCCTTGACTATGCAACCCCTGGGTCCCTGAGGCCTCCTGTCGCCAGCCTGGGCGGGCGGCAGGGCCTTGCTGAAGAGGGCTGACCGCCGAGCAGGGAGCAAGTCGCCAGCACCAGCGAAGCAAAGCCTCAAGAGGCACCCCGTGGCCCCGGCTGCCCTCTAAGGCCATACCACCCTGAACGTGCCCCATCTCGTCTGATCGCGGAAGCTAAGCAGGGTCGGGCCTGGTTAGTACTTGGATGGGAGACCGCCTGGGAATACCGGGTGCTGTAGGCTTTTTGCCTCCCGCTCCGCCTTCTCCTTTAGTCGCCCGCCGCCTCCGCCGCCGCCCCCGCCCCCGCCGAGCAGCGCTGCAGGCCCCACCTCCTCCGGCCCCTCCCACCACAGCGCGCCAGAGGGGGCGCTCCGCGCCGGCCTGGCCGGCCAGGCGGCCAGAAGGCGGCCCTGGAAGGCAGCCGCCACCCCAGCCGCTCCCGTGGTGGCTGGCCCGGACCCAGACTCCGCCGCAGGCCGGGGTGCCGTCCGTGCGGCCCACGAAGCCCTCGACCTGCACTTGGCCGCCCCCACCGGAGCCCAGCCGCGCCGCAGCCCCCTGTCTGCCCGTGTGTATCTCCACAGCTCCCTCCGGAAAAAGCCCACCCTCCGCCGTTTCGCCACGGCCGGGGGCGGGAGCGGGGGCGGGGGCTGGGACCGGTTCGCTGGGCTGGCTAGACACCAGGCGCCGGGTCCTGTGCTCGGCGGGTGGCGTGGGGGCAAGGGTGGCCTTGCTGGGGCTAAGGGGCCGTGCCGGCTCAATGGTGGCTCCCAGTGGGTTAAGGGCCGACTGCCGTCGGGCAGGAGGGCCGGCCAGGCCGTGGCTGGGCTGCGCCTAGCACTGTGTGGATTGACAGGGTGGGGAATGCACAAGGGACCGAGGGCCACAGGCCCTTAAGCCTCCGGGGCCAAGTCCTGTGAGCGTTGAGCGGCTCTGGGGCGGAGGGCCAAGCGCCTACAGGCCTGGAGGGTCCCGCCTGACCTGAGCTGCGAAGTCGCCCACAACTCCACCACCCCCGGGCCCTCGAGGCCTCCTGTCGCTTGCCTGGGCGGACGGCAGGGCCGCGCCGGAGAGGGTTGGCTGCCGGGCTGGCGGTGAGTCGCCAGCACCAGCGAAGCTAAGCCTCAAGAGGCACACCGTGGCCCCCGCTGCATTCTACGGCCACACCTCCCTGAACGCACCACACCTCGTCTGATCTCGGAAGCTAATCAGGGTCTGGCCTGTTTCGTACCTGGATGGGAGACCACATGGGAATACCGAGTGCTGTAGGCTTTTTTGCCTCCCGCTCCGCCTTGACATTTAGTGGCCCGCGGCCGAGGCCGCCTCCGCCCCCGCTGAGCACCGCTGCAGGCCTCACCTCCTCACGTCCCTCCCAACACAGCGCGCCGGAGGGATCGCTCCCCGCCGAGCTGGCTGGACATGCGGCCAGAATGCGGCCCTGGAAGGCAGCCGCCACCCCAGCCGCTCCCGTGGTGGCTGGCCCGGACCCAGACTCCGCCGCAGGCCGGGGTGCCGTCCGTGCGGCCCGCGAGGCCCTCGACCTGCACTTGGCCGCCCCCACCGGAGCCCAGCCGCGCCGCAGCCCCCTGTCTGCCCGTGTGTCTCTCCACAGCTCCCTCCGGAAAAAGCCCCCCCCTCCGCCGTTTCGCCACGGCCGGGGGCGGGAGCGGGGGCGGGGGCCGGGGCCGCTTCTCCGGGCCTGCCGGCCACCAGGGCCGGGGTCCTGTGCTCGGCGGGCGGCGTGGGGGCAAGGGGGGGCCTTGCTGGGGCTAAGGGGCCGTGCCCACTCCATGGTGGCTCCCAGTGGCTTCGGGCCAGCTGCTGCCCGGCCGGAGGGCCGGCCCGGCCGTGGCCGGGCTGCGCCTAACTCCGCGTGGGCGGGCAGGGGGGGATGCCCAAGGGACCGCGGCCGCCGGGCCCTGAAGCCTCCGGGGCCGCGTCCCTGTGAGCGTCGAGCGGGATCTGCGGCGGGGCGCCAAGCGCCGACGGGCCTGGAGCGTCCCGCCCGCCCTGGGCTGCGAGGTGGCCCACCACTCCGCCACCCCCGGGTCCCCGAGGCCTCCTGTCGCCTGCCTGGGCGGGCGGCAGGGCCCTGCCGGAGAGGGCTGGCCGCCGGCATGGCGGTAAGGCGCAGGCGCCAGCGAAGCTGGGCCTCAAGAGGCACCGCGCGGGCCCCTCCTGCGTCTACGGCCATACCACCCTGAACGCGCCCGATCTCGTCTGATCTCGGAAGCTAAGCAGGGTCGGGCCTGGTTAGTACTTGGATGGGAGACCGCCTGGGAATACCGGGTGCTGTAGGCTTTTTGCCTCCCGCTCCGCCTTCTCCTTTAGTCGCCCGCCGCCTCCGCCCCCGCCCCCGCCCCCGCCCCCGCCGGGCACCGCTGCAGGCCCCACCTCCTCCGGCCCCTCCCACCACAGCGCGCCAGAGGGGGCGCTCTCCGCCTGCCTGGCCGGCCAGGCGGCCAGAAGGCGGCCCTGGAAGGCAGCCGCATCCCAGCCGCTCCCGGGGTGGCTGGCCTGAACCCAGACTCCGCCTCAGGCCCGGGTGCCGGCCGTGCGGCCCGCGAGCCCCTTGACCTGCACCTGGCCGCCCCCACTAGCGCCCAGCCCCGGCGCAGCCACCTATCTGCCGGTGTGTCTCTCCACAGCTCCCTCCGGAAAAAGCCCCCCCTCCGCCGTTTCGCCACGGCCGAGTGCGGGAGCGGGGTCGTGGGCCAGGACTCGTTCTCCGAACCGGCCGACCACTAGGCACCGGGAACAGTGCTCGGCAGTTGGCGTGGATGCAAGTGTGGCCT
This sequence comes from Eubalaena glacialis, assembly GCF_028564815.1. Lineage (NCBI taxonomy): Eukaryota > Metazoa > Chordata > Mammalia > Artiodactyla > Balaenidae > Eubalaena > Eubalaena glacialis. The sequence goes on from NW_026871260.1 coordinate 75,760, forward strand.
TGCTGGCTGTAATGGGCCATGCCAACACAATGGTGGCTCCCAGTGGATTCGGGGCAACTGCCGTCGGGCAGGAGGGCCGGCCCGGCCACGGCTAGGTTGTGCCTAGCACTGCGTGAGTGGACAGGGTTGGTAATGCCCGAGGGACCTAGGGCCAAGGGACATTAAGCCTCCGGGGCCACGTCCTTGTGAGCATCAAGCGGGACCTGGGGCGGAGCGCCAAGCACCTACGGGCCTGGAGGATCCCGCCTGACCTGAGCTGCGAGGTCGCCCTTGACTATGCAACCCCTGGGTCCCTGAGGCCTCCTGTCGCCAGCCTGGGCGGGCGGCAGGGCCTTGCTGAAGAGGGCTGACCGCCGAGCAGGGAGCAAGTCGCCAGCACCAGCGAAGCAAAGCCTCAAGAGGCACCCCGTGGCCCCGGCTGCCCTCTAAGGCCATACCACCCTGAACGCGCCCCATCTCGTCTGATCGCGGAAGCTAAGCAGGGTCGGGCCTGGTTAGTACTTGGATGGGAGACCGCCTGGGAATACCGGGTGCTGTAGGCTTCTTGCCTCCCGCTCCGCCTTCTCCTTTAGTCGCCCGCCGCCTCCGCCGCCGCCCCCGCCCCCGCCGAGCAGCGCTGCAGGCCCCACCTCCTCCGGCCCCTCCCACCACAGCGCGCCAGAGGGGGCGCTCCGCGCCGGCCTGGCCGGCCAGGCGGCCAGAAGGCGGCCCTGGAAGGCAGCCGCCACCCCAGCCGCTCCCGTGGTGGCTGGCCCGGACCCAGACTCCGCCGCAGGCCGGGGTGCCGTCCGTGCGGCCCACGAAGCCCTCGACCTGCACTTGGCCGCCCCCACCGGAGCCCAGCCGCGCCGCAGCCCCCTGTCTGCCCGTGTGTATCTCCACAGCTCCCTCCGGAAAAAGCCCACCCTCCGCCGTTTCGCCACGGCCGGGGGCGGGAGCGGGGGCGGGGGCTGGGACCGGTTCGCTGGGCTGGCTAGACACCAGGCGCCGGGTCCTGTGCTCGGCGGGTGGCGTGGGGGCAAGGGTGGCCTTGCTGGGGCTAAGGGGCCGTGCCGGCTCAATGGTGGCTCCCAGTGGGTTAAGGGCCGACTGCCGTCGGGCAGGAGGGCCGGCCAGGCCGTGGCTGGGCTGCGCCTAGCACTGTGTGGATTGACAGGGTGGGGAATGCACAAGGGACCGAGGGCCACAGGCCCTTAAGCCTCCGGGGCCAAGTCCTGTGAGCGTTGAGCGGCTCTGGGGCGGAGGGCCAAGCGCCTACAGGCCTGGAGGGTCCCGCCTGACCTGAGCTGCGAAGTCGCCCACAACTCCACCACCCCCGGGCCCTCGAGGCCTCCTGTCGCTTGCCTGGGCGGACGGCAGGGCCGCGCCGGAGAGGGTTGGCTGCCGGGCTGGCGGTGAGTCGCCAGCACCAGCGAAGCTAAGCCTCAAGAGGCACACCGTGGCCCCCGCTGCATTCTACGGCCACACCTCCCTGAACGCACCACACCTCGTCTGATCTCGGAAGCTAATCAGGGTCTGGCCTGTTTCGTACCTGGATGGGAGACCACATGGGAATACCGAGTGCTGTAGGCTTTTTTGCCTCCCGCTCCGCCTTGACATTTAGTGGCCCGCGGCCGAGGCCGCCTCCGCCCCCGCTGAGCACCGCTGCAGGCCTCACCTCCTCACGTCCCTCCCAACACAGCGCGCCGGAGGGATCGCTCCCCGCCGAGCTGGCTGGACATGCGGCCAGAATGCGGCCCTGGAAGGCAGCCGCCACCCCAGCCGCTCCCGTGGTGGCTGGCCCGGACCCAGACTCCGCCGCAGGCCGGGGTGCCGTCCGTGCGGCCCGCGAGGCCCTCGACCTGCACTTGGCCGCCCCCACCGGAGCCCAGCCGCGCCGCAGCCCCCTGTCTGCCCGTGTGTCTCTCCACAGCTCCCTCCGGAAAAAGCCCCCCCCTCCGCCGTTTCGCCACGGCCGGGGGCGGGAGCGGGGGCGGGGGCCGGGGCCGCTTCTCCGGGCCTGCCGGCCACCAGGGCCGGGGTCCTGTGCTCGGCGGGCGGCGTGGGGGCAAGGGGGGGCCTTGCTGGGGCTAAGGGGCCGTGCCCACTCCATGGTGGCTCCCAGTGGCTTCGGGCCAGCTGCTGCCCGGCCGGAGGGCCGGCCCGGCCGTGGCCGGGCTGCGCCTAACTCCGCGTGGGCGGGCAGGGGGGGATGCCCAAGGGACCGCGGCCGCCGGGCCCTGAAGCCTCCGGGGCCGCGTCCCTGTGAGCGTCGAGCGGGATCTGCGGCGGGGCGCCAAGCGCCGACGGGCCTGGAGCGTCCCGCCCGCCCTGGGCTGCGAGGTGGCCCACCACTCCGCCACCCCCGGGTCCCCGAGGCCTCCTGTCGCCTGCCTGGGCGGGCGGCAGGGCCCTGCCGGAGAGGGCTGGCCGCCGGCATGGCGGTAAGGCGCAGGCGCCAGCGAAGCTGGGCCTCAAGAGGCACCGCGCGGGCCCCTCCTGCGTCTACGGCCATACCACCCTGAACGCGCCCGATCTCGTCTGATCTCGGAAGCTAAGCAGGGTCGGGCCTGGTTAGTACTTGGATGGGAGACCGCCTGGGAATACCGGGTGCTGTAGGCTTTTTGCCTCCCGCTCCGCCTTCTCCTTTAGTCGCCCGCCGCCTCCGCCCCCGCCCCCGCCCCCGCCCCCGCCGGGCACCGCTGCAGGCCCCACCTCCTCCGGCCCCTCCCACCACAGCGCGCCAGAGGGGGCGCTCTCCGCCTGCCTGGCCGGCCAGGCGGCCAGAAGGCGGCCCTGGAAGGCAGCCGCATCCCAGCCGCTCCCGGGGTGGCTGGCCTGAACCCAGACTCCGCCTCAGGCCCGGGTGCCGGCCGTGCGGCCCGCGAGCCCCTTGACCTGCACCTGGCCGCCCCCACTAGCGCCCAGCCCCGGCGCAGCCACCTATCTGCCGGTGTGTCTCTCCACAGCTCCCTCCGGAAAAAGCCCCCCCTCCGCCGTTTCGCCACGGCCGAGTGCGGGAGCGGGGTCGTGGGCCAGGACTCGTTCTCCGAACCGGCCGACCACTAGGCACCGGGAACAGTGCTCGGCAGTTGGCGTGGATGCAAGTGTGGCCTTGCTGGCTGTAATGGGCCATGCCAACACAATGGTGGCTCCCAGTGGATTCGGGGCAACTGCCGTCGGGCAGGAGGGCCGGCCCGGCCACGGCTAGGTTGTGCCTAGCACTGCGTGAGTGGACAGGGTTGGTAATGCCCGAGGGACCTAGGGCCAAGGGACATTAAGCCTCCGGGGCCACGTCCTTGTGAGCATCAAGCGGGACCTGGGGCGGAGCGCCAAGCACCTACGGGCCTGGAGGATCCCGCCTGACCTGAGCTGCGAGGTCGCCCTTGACTATGCAACCCCTGGGTCCCTGAGGCCTCCTGTCGCCAGCCTGGGCGGGCGGCAGGGCCTTGCTGAAGAGGGCTGACCGCCGAGCAGGGAGCAAGTCGCCAGCACCAGCGAAGCAAAGCCTCAAGAGGCACCCCGTGGCCCCGGCTGCCCTCTAAGGCCATACCACCCTGAACGTGCCCCATCTCGTCTGATCGCGGAAGCTAAGCAGGGTCGGGCCTGGTTAGTACTTGGATGGGAGACCGCCTGGGAATACCGGGTGCTGTAGGCTTTTTGCCTCCCGCTCCGCCTTCTCCTTTAGTCGCCCGCCGCCTCCGCCGCCGCCCCCGCCCCCGCCGAGCAGCGCTGCAGGCCCCACCTCCTCCGGCCCCTCCCACCACAGCGCGCCAGAGGGGGCGCTCCGCGCCGGCCTGGCCGGCCAGGCGGCCAGAAGGCGGCCCTGGAAGGCAGCCGCCACCCCAGCCGCTCCCGTGGTGGCTGGCCCGGACCCAGACTCCGCCGCAGGCCGGGGTGCCGTCCGTGCGGCCCACGAAGCCCTCGACCTGCACTTGGCCGCCCCCACCGGAGCCCAGCCGCGCCGCAGCCCCCTGTCTGCCCGTGTGTATCTCCACAGCTCCCTCCGGAAAAAGCCCACCCTCCGCCGTTTCGCCACGGCCGGGGGCGGGAGCGGGGGCGGGGGCTGGGACCGGTTCGCTGGGCTGGCTAGACACCAGGCGCCGGGTCCTGTGCTCGGCGGGTGGCGTGGGGGCAAGGGTGGCCTTGCTGGGGCTAAGGGGCCGTGCCGGCTCAATGGTGGCTCCCAGTGGGTTAAGGGCCGACTGCCGTCGGGCAGGAGGGCCGGCCAGGCCGTGGCTGGGCTGCGCCTAGCACTGTGTGGATTGACAGGGTGGGGAATGCACAAGGGACCGAGGGCCACAGGCCCTTAAGCCTCCGGGGCCAAGTCCTGTGAGCGTTGAGCGGCTCTGGGGCGGAGGGCCAAGCGCCTACAGGCCTGGAGGGTCCCGCCTGACCTGAGCTGCGAAGTCGCCCACAACTCCACCACCCCCGGGCCCTCGAGGCCTCCTGTCGCTTGCCTGGGCGGACGGCAGGGCCGCGCCGGAGAGGGTTGGCTGCCGGGCTGGCGGTGAGTCGCCAGCACCAGCGAAGCTAAGCCTCAAGAGGCACACCGTGGCCCCCGCTGCATTCTACGGCCACACCTCCCTGAACGCACCACACCTCGTCTGATCTCGGAAGCTAATCAGGGTCTGGCCTGTTTCGTACCTGGATGGGAGACCACATGGGAATACCGAGTGCTGTAGGCTTTTTTGCCTCCCGCTCCGCCTTGACATTTAGTGGCCCGCGGCCGAGGCCGCCTCCGCCCCCGCTGAGCACCGCTGCAGGCCTCACCTCCTCACGTCCCTCCCAACACAGCGCGCCGGAGGGATCGCTCCCCGCCGAGCTGGCTGGACATGCGGCCAGAATGCGGCCCTGGAAGGCAGCCGCCACCCCAGCCGCTCCCGTGGTGGCTGGCCCGGACCCAGACTCCGCCGCAGGCCGGGGTGCCGTCCGTGCGGCCCGCGAGGCCCTCGACCTGCACTTGGCCGCCCCCACCGGAGCCCAGCCGCGCCGCAGCCCCCTGTCTGCCCGTGTGTCTCTCCACAGCTCCCTCCGGAAAAAGCCCCCCCCTCCGCCGTTTCGCCACGGCCGGGGGCGGGAGCGGGGGCGGGGGCCGGGGCCGCTTCTCCGGGCCTGCCGGCCACCAGGGCCGGGGTCCTGTGCTCGGCGGGCGGCGTGGGGGCAAGGGGGGGCCTTGCTGGGGCTAAGGGGCCGTGCCCACTCCATGGTGGCTCCCAGTGGCTTCGGGCCAGCTGCTGCCCGGCCGGAGGGCCGGCCCGGCCGTGGCCGGGCTGCGCCTAACTCCGCGTGGGCGGGCAGGGGGGGATGCCCAAGGGACCGCGGCCGCCGGGCCCTGAAGCCTCCGGGGCCGCGTCCCTGTGAGCGTCGAGCGGGATCTGCGGCGGGGCGCCAAGCGCCGACGGGCCTGGAGCGTCCCGCCCGCCCTGGGCTGCGAGGTGGCCCACCACTCCGCCACCCCCGGGTCCCCGAGGCCTCCTGTCGCCTGCCTGGGCGGGCGGCAGGGCCCTGCCGGAGAGGGCTGGCCGCCGGCATGGCGGTAAGGCGCAGGCGCCAGCGAAGCTGGGCCTCAAGAGGCACCGCGCGGGCCCCTCCTGCGTCTACGGCCATACCACCCTGAACGCGCCCGATCTCGTCTGATCTCGGAAGCTAAGCAGGGTCGGGCCTGGTTAGTACTTGGATGGGAGACCGCCTGGGAATACCGGGTGCTGTAGGCTTTTTGCCTCCCGCTCCGCCTTCTCCTTTAGTCGCCCGCCGCCTCCGCCCCCGCCCCCGCCCCCGCCCCCGCCGGGCACCGCTGCAGGCCCCACCTCCTCCGGCCCCTCCCACCACAGCGCGCCAGAGGGGGCGCTCTCCGCCTGCCTGGCCGGCCAGGCGGCCAGAAGGCGGCCCTGGAAGGCAGCCGCATCCCAGCCGCTCCCGGGGTGGCTGGCCTGAACCCAGACTCCGCCTCAGGCCCGGGTGCCGGCCGTGCGGCCCGCGAGCCCCTTGACCTGCACCTGGCCGCCCCCACTAGCGCCCAGCCCCGGCGCAGCCACCTATCTGCCGGTGTGTCTCTCCACAGCTCCCTCCGGAAAAAGCCCCCCCTCCGCCGTTTCGCCACGGCCGAGTGCGGGAGCGGGGTCGTGGGCCAGGACTCGTTCTCCGAACCGGCCGACCACTAGGCACCGGGAACAGTGCTCGGCAGTTGGCGTGGATGCAAGTGTGGCCTTGCTGGCTGTAATGGGCCATGCCAACACAATGGTGGCTCCCAGTGGATTCGGGGCAACTGCCGTCGGGCAGGAGGGCCGGCCCGGCCACGGCTAGGTTGTGCCTAGCACTGCGTGAGTGGACAGGGTTGGTAATGCCCGAGGGACCTAGGGCCAAGGGACATTAAGCCTCCGGGGCCACGTCCTTGTGAGCATCAAGCGGGACCTGGGGCGGAGCGCCAAGCACCTACGGGCCTGGAGGATCCCGCCTGACCTGAGCTGCGAGGTCGCCCTTGACTATGCAACCCCTGGGTCCCTGAGGCCTCCTGTCGCCAGCCTGGGCGGGCGGCAGGGCCTTGCTGAAGAGGGCTGACCGCCGAGCAGGGAGCAAGTCGCCAGCACCAGCGAAGCAAAGCCTCAAGAGGCACCCCGTGGCCCCGGCTGCCCTCTAAGGCCATACCACCCTGAACGCGCCCCATCTCGTCTGATCGCGGAAGCTAAGCAGGGTCGGGCCTGGTTAGTACTTGGATGGGAGACCGCCTGGGAATACCGGGTGCTGTAGGCTTCTTGCCTCCCGCTCCGCCTTCTCCTTTAGTCGCCCGCCGCCTCCGCCGCCGCCCCCGCCCCCGCCGAGCAGCGCTGCAGGCCCCACCTCCTCCGGCCCCTCCCACCACAGCGCGCCAGAGGGGGCGCTCCGCGCCGGCCTGGCCGGCCAGGCGGCCAGAAGGCGGCCCTGGAAGGCAGCCGCCACCCCAGCCGCTCCCGTGGTGGCTGGCCCGGACCCAGACTCCGCCGCAGGCCGGGGTGCCGTCCGTGCGGCCCACGAAGCCCTCGACCTGCACTTGGCCGCCCCCACCGGAGCCCAGCCGCGCCGCAGCCCCCTGTCTGCCCGTGTGTATCTCCACAGCTCCCTCCGGAAAAAGCCCACCCTCCGCCGTTTCGCCACGGCCGGGGGCGGGAGCGGGGGCGGGGGCTGGGACCGGTTCGCTGGGCTGGCTAGACACCAGGCGCCGGGTCCTGTGCTCGGCGGGTGGCGTGGGGGCAAGGGTGGCCTTGCTGGGGCTAAGGGGCCGTGCCGGCTCAATGGTGGCTCCCAGTGGGTTAAGGGCCGACTGCCGTCGGGCAGGAGGGCCGGCCAGGCCGTGGCTGGGCTGCGCCTAGCACTGTGTGGATTGACAGGGTGGGGAATGCACAAGGGACCGAGGGCCACAGGCCCTTAAGCCTCCGGGGCCAAGTCCTGTGAGCGTTGAGCGGCTCTGGGGCGGAGGGCCAAGCGCCTACAGGCCTGGAGGGTCCCGCCTGACCTGAGCTGCGAAGTCGCCCACAACTCCACCACCCCCGGGCCCTCGAGGCCTCCTGTCGCTTGCCTGGGCGGACGGCAGGGCCGCGCCGGAGAGGGTTGGCTGCCGGGCTGGCGGTGAGTCGCCAGCACCAGCGAAGCTAAGCCTCAAGAGGCACACCGTGGCCCCCGCTGCATTCTACGGCCACACCTCCCTGAACGCACCACACCTCGTCTGATCTCGGAAGCTAATCAGGGTCTGGCCTGTTTCGTACCTGGATGGGAGACCACATGGGAATACCGAGTGCTGTAGGCTTTTTTGCCTCCCGCTCCGCCTTGACATTTAGTGGCCCGCGGCCGAGGCCGCCTCCGCCCCCGCTGAGCACCGCTGCAGGCCTCACCTCCTCACGTCCCTCCCAACACAGCGCGCCGGAGGGATCGCTCCCCGCCGAGCTGGCTGGACATGCGGCCAGAATGCGGCCCTGGAAGGCAGCCGCCACCCCAGCCGCTCCCGTGGTGGCTGGCCCGGACCCAGACTCCGCCGCAGGCCGGGGTGCCGTCCGTGCGGCCCGCGAGGCCCTCGACCTGCACTTGGCCGCCCCCACCGGAGCCCAGCCGCGCCGCAGCCCCCTGTCTGCCCGTGTGTCTCTCCACAGCTCCCTCCGGAAAAAGCCCCCCCCTCCGCCGTTTCGCCACGGCCGGGGGCGGGAGCGGGGGCGGGGGCCGGGGCCGCTTCTCCGGGCCTGCCGGCCACCAGGGCCGGGGTCCTGTGCTCGGCGGGCGGCGTGGGGGCAAGGGGGGGCCTTGCTGGGGCTAAGGGGCCGTGCCCACTCCATGGTGGCTCCCAGTGGCTTCGGGCCAGCTGCTGCCCGGCCGGAGGGCCGGCCCGGCCGTGGCCGGGCTGCGCCTAACTCCGCGTGGGCGGGCAGGGGGGGATGCCCAAGGGACCGCGGCCGCCGGGCCCTGAAGCCTCCGGGGCCGCGTCCCTGTGAGCGTCGAGCGGGATCTGCGGCGGGGCGCCAAGCGCCGACGGGCCTGGAGCGTCCCGCCCGCCCTGGGCTGCGAGGTGGCCCACCACTCCGCCACCCCCGGGTCCCCGAGGCCTCCTGTCGCCTGCCTGGGCGGGCGGCAGGGCCCTGCCGGAGAGGGCTGGCCGCCGGCATGGCGGTAAGGCGCAGGCGCCAGCGAAGCTGGGCCTCAAGAGGCACCGCGCGGGCCCCTCCTGCGTCTACGGCCATACCACCCTGAACGCGCCCGATCTCGTCTGATCTCGGAAGCTAAGCAGGGTCGGGCCTGGTTAGTACTTGGATGGGAGACCGCCTGGGAATACCGGGTGCTGTAGGCTTTTTGCCTCCCGCTCCGCCTTCTCCTTTAGTCGCCCGCCGCCTCCGCCCCCGCCCCCGCCCCCGCCCCCGCCGGGCACCGCTGCAGGCCCCACCTCCTCCGGCCCCTCCCACCACAGCGCGCCAGAGGGGGCGCTCTCCGCCTGCCTGGCCGGCCAGGCGGCCAGAAGGCGGCCCTGGAAGGCAGCCGCATCCCAGCCGCTCCCGGGGTGGCTGGCCTGAACCCAGACTCCGCCTCAGGCCCGGGTGCCGGCCGTGCGGCCCGCGAGCCCCTTGACCTGCACCTGGCCGCCCCCACTAGCGCCCAGCCCCGGCGCAGCCACCTATCTGCCGGTGTGTCTCTCCACAGCTCCCTCCGGAAAAAGCCCCCCCTCCGCCGTTTCGCCACGGCCGAGTGCGGGAGCGGGGTCGTGGGCCAGGACTCGTTCTCCGAACCGGCCGACCACTAGGCACCGGGAACAGTGCTCGGCAGTTGGCGTGGATGCAAGTGTGGCCTTGCTGGCTGTAATGGGCCATGCCAACACAATGGTGGCTCCCAGTGGATTCGGGGCAACTGCCGTCGGGCAGGAGGGCCGGCCCGGCCACGGCTAGGTTGTGCCTAGCACTGCGTGAGTGGACAGGGTTGGTAATGCCCGAGGGACCTAGGGCCAAGGGACATTAAGCCTCCGGGGCCACGTCCTTGTGAGCATCAAGCGGGACCTGGGGCGGAGCGCCAAGCACCTACGGGCCTGGAGGATCCCGCCTGACCTGAGCTGCGAGGTCGCCCTTGACTATGCAACCCCTGGGTCCCTGAGGCCTCCTGTCGCCAGCCTGGGCGGGCGGCAGGGCCTTGCTGAAGAGGGCTGACCGCCGAGCAGGGAGCAAGTCGCCAGCACCAGCGAAGCAAAGCCTCAAGAGGCACCCCGTGGCCCCGGCTGCCCTCTAAGGCCATACCACCCTGAACGCGCCCCATCTCGTCTGATCGCGGAAGCTAAGCAGGGTCGGGCCTGGTTAGTACTTGGATGGGAGACCGCCTGGGAATACCGGGTGCTGTAGGCTTCTTGCCTCCCGCTCCGCCTTCTCCTTTAGTCGCCCGCCGCCTCCGCCGCCGCCCCCGCCCCCGCCGAGCAGCGCTGCAGGCCCCACCTCCTCCGGCCCCTCCCACCACAGCGCGCCAGAGGGGGCGCTCCGCGCCGGCCTGGCCGGCCAGGCGGCCAGAAGGCGGCCCTGGAAGGCAGCCGCCACCCCAGCCGCTCCCGTGGTGGCTGGCCCGGACCCAGACTCCGCCGCAGGCCGGGGTGCCGTCCGTGCGGCCCACGAAGCCCTCGACCTGCACTTGGCCGCCCCCACCGGAGCCCAGCCGCGCCGCAGCCCCCTGTCTGCCCGTGTGTATCTCCACAGCTCCCTCCGGAAAAAGCCCACCCTCCGCCGTTTCGCCACGGCCGGGGGCGGGAGCGGGGGCGGGGGCTGGGACCGGTTCGCTGGGCTGGCTAGACACCAGGCGCCGGGTCCTGTGCTCGGCGGGTGGCGTGGGGGCAAGGGTGGCCTTGCTGGGGCTAAGGGGCCGTGCCGGCTCAATGGTGGCTCCCAGTGGGTTAAGGGCCGACTGCCGTCGGGCAGGAGGGCCGGCCAGGCCGTGGCTGGGCTGCGCCTAGCACTGTGTGGATTGACAGGGTGGGGAATGCACAAGGGACCGAGGGCCACAGGCCCTTAAGCCTCCGGGGCCAAGTCCTGTGAGCGTTGAGCGGCTCTGGGGCGGAGGGCCAAGCGCCTACAGGCCTGGAGGGTCCCGCCTGACCTGAGCTGCGAAGTCGCCCACAACTCCACCACCCCCGGGCCCTCGAGGCCTCCTGTCGCTTGCCTGGGCGGACGGCAGGGCCGCGCCGGAGAGGGTTGGCTGCCGGGCTGGCGGTGAGTCGCCAGCACCAGCGAAGCTAAGCCTCAAGAGGCACACCGTGGCCCCCGCTGCATTCTACGGCCACACCTCCCTGAACGCACCACACCTCGTCTGATCTCGGAAGCTAATCAGGGTCTGGCCTGTTTCGTACCTGGATGGGAGACCACATGGGAATACCGAGTGCTGTAGGCTTTTTTGCCTCCCGCTCCGCCTTGACATTTAGTGGCCCGCGGCCGAGGCCGCCTCCGCCCCCGCTGAGCACCGCTGCAGGCCTCACCTCCTCACGTCCCTCCCAACACAGCGCGCCGGAGGGATCGCTCCCCGCCGAGCTGGCTGGACATGCGGCCAGAATGCGGCCCTGGAAGGCAGCCGCCACCCCAGCCGCTCCCGTGGTGGCTGGCCCGGACCCAGACTCCGCCGCAGGCCGGGGTGCCGTCCGTGCGGCCCGCGAGGCCCTCGACCTGCACTTGGCCGCCCCCACCGGAGCCCAGCCGCGCCGCAGCCCCCTGTCTGCCCGTGTGTCTCTCCACAGCTCCCTCCGGAAAAAGCCCCCCCCTCCGCCGTTTCGCCACGGCCGGGGGCGGGAGCGGGGGCGGGGGCCGGGGCCGCTTCTCCGGGCCTGCCGGCCACCAGGGCCGGGGTCCTGTGCTCGGCGGGCGGCGTGGGGGCAAGGGGGGGCCTTGCTGGGGCTAAGGGGCCGTGCCCACTCCATGGTGGCTCCCAGTGGCTTCGGGCCAGCTGCTGCCCGGCCGGAGGGCCGGCCCGGCCGTGGCCGGGCTGCGCCTAACTCCGCGTGGGCGGGCAGGGGGGGATGCCCAAGGGACCGCGGCCGCCGGGCCCTGAAGCCTCCGGGGCCGCGTCCCTGTGAGCGTCGAGCGGGATCTGCGGCGGGGCGCCAAGCGCCGACGGGCCTGGAGCGTCCCGCCCGCCCTGGGCTGCGAGGTGGCCCACCACTCCGCCACCCCCGGGTCCCCGAGGCCTCCTGTCGCCTGCCTGGGCGGGCGGCAGGGCCCTGCCGGAGAGGGCTGGCCGCCGGCATGGCGGTAAGGCGCAGGCGCCAGCGAAGCTGGGCCTCAAGAGGCACCGCGCGGGCCCCTCCTGCGTCTACGGCCATACCACCCTGAACGCGCCCGATCTCGTCTGATCTCGGAAGCTAAGCAGGGTCGGGCCTGGTTAGTACTTGGATGGGAGACCGCCTGGGAATACCGGGTGCTGTAGGCTTTTTGCCTCCCGCTCCGCCTTCTCCTTTAGTCGCCCGCCGCCTCCGCCCCCGCCCCCGCCCCCGCCCCCGCCGGGCACCGCTGCAGGCCCCACCTCCTCCGGCCCCTCCCACCACAGCGCGCCAGAGGGGGCGCTCTCCGCCTGCCTGGCCGGCCAGGCGGCCAGAAGGCGGCCCTGGAAGGCAGCCGCATCCCAGCCGCTCCCGGGGTGGCTGGCCTGAACCCAGACTCCGCCTCAGGCCCGGGTGCCGGCCGTGCGGCCCGCGAGCCCCTTGACCTGCACCTGGCCGCCCCCACTAGCGCCCAGCCCCGGCGCAGCCACCTATCTGCCGGTGTGTCTCTCCACAGCTCCCTCCGGAAAAAGCCCCCCCTCCGCCGTTTCGCCACGGCCGAGTGCGGGAGCGGGGTCGTGGGCCAGGACTCGTTCTCCGAACCGGCCGACCACTAGGCACCGGGAACAGTGCTCGGCAGTTGGCGTGGATGCAAGTGTGGCCTTGCTGGCTGTAATGGGCCATGCCAACACAATGGTGGCTCCCAGTGGATTCGGGGCAACTGCCGTCGGGCAGGAGGGCCGGCCCGGCCACGGCTAGGTTGTGCCTAGCACTGCGTGAGTGGACAGGGTTGGTAATGCCCGAGGGACCTAGGGCCAAGGGACATTAAGCCTCCGGGGCCACGTCCTTGTGAGCATCAAGCGGGACCTGGGGCGGAGCGCCAAGCACCTACGGGCCTGGAGGATCCCGCCTGACCTGAGCTGCGAGGTCGCCCTTGACTATGCAACCCCTGGGTCCCTGAGGCCTCCTGTCGCCAGCCTGGGCGGGCGGCAGGGCCTTGCTGAAGAGGGCTGACCGCCGAGCAGGGAGCAAGTCGCCAGCACCAGCGAAGCAAAGCCTCAAGAGGCACCCCGTGGCCCCGGCTGCCCTCTAAGGCCATACCACCCTGAACGTGCCCCATCTCGTCTGATCGCGGAAGCTAAGCAGGGTCGGGCCTGGTTAGTACTTGGATGGGAGACCGCCTGGGAATACCGGGTGCTGTAGGCTTTTTGCCTCCCGCTCCGCCTTCTCCTTTAGTCGCCCGCCGCCTCCGCCGCCGCCCCCGCCCCCGCCGAGCAGCGCTGCAGGCCCCACCTCCTCCGGCCCCTCCCACCACAGCGCGCCAGAGGGGGCGCTCCGCGCCGGCCTGGCCGGCCAGGCGGCCAGAAGGCGGCCCTGGAAGGCAGCCGCCACCCCAGCCGCTCCCGTGGTGGCTGGCCCGGACCCAGACTCCGCCGCAGGCCGGGGTGCCGTCCGTGCGGCCCACGAAGCCCTCGACCTGCACTTGGCCGCCCCCACCGGAGCCCAGCCGCGCCGCAGCCCCCTGTCTGCCCGTGTGTATCTCCACAGCTCCCTCCGGAAAAAGCCCACCCTCCGCCGTTTCGCCACGGCCGGGGGCGGGAGCGGGGGCGGGGGCTGGGACCGGTTCGCTGGGCTGGCTAGACACCAGGCGCCGGGTCCTGTGCTCGGCGGGTGGCGTGGGGGCAAGGGTGGCCTTGCTGGGGCTAAGGGGCCGTGCCGGCTCAATGGTGGCTCCCAGTGGGTTAAGGGCCGACTGCCGTCGGGCAGGAGGGCCGGCCAGGCCGTGGCTGGGCTGCGCCTAGCACTGTGTGGATTGACAGGGTGGGGAATGCACAAGGGACCGAGGGCCACAGGCCCTTAAGCCTCCGGGGCCAAGTCCTGTGAGCGTTGAGCGGCTCTGGGGCGGAGGGCCAAGCGCCTACAGGCCTGGAGGGTCCCGCCTGACCTGAGCTGCGAAGTCGCCCACAACTCCACCACCCCCGGGCCCTCGAGGCCTCCTGTCGCTTGCCTGGGCGGACGGCAGGGCCGCGCCGGAGAGGGTTGGCTGCCGGGCTGGCGGTGAGTCGCCAGCACCAGCGAAGCTAAGCCTCAAGAGGCACACCGTGGCCCCCGCTGCATTCTACGGCCACACCTCCCTGAACGCACCACACCTCGTCTGATCTCGGAAGCTAATCAGGGTCTGGCCTGTTTCGTACCTGGATGGGAGACCACATGGGAATACCGAGTGCTGTAGGCTTTTTTGCCTCCCGCTCCGCCTTGACATTTAGTGGCCCGCGGCCGAGGCCGCCTCCGCCCCCGCTGAGCACCGCTGCAGGCCTCACCTCCTCACGTCCCTCCCAACACAGCGCGCCGGAGGGATCGCTCCCCGCCGAGCTGGCTGGACATGCGGCCAGAATGCGGCCCTGGAAGGCAGCCGCCACCCCAGCCGCTCCCGTGGTGGCTGGCCCGGACCCAGACTCCGCCGCAGGCCGGGGTGCCGTCCGTGCGGCCCGCGAGGCCCTCGACCTGCACTTGGCCGCCCCCACCGGAGCCCAGCCGCGCCGCAGCCCCCTGTCTGCCCGTGTGTCTCTCCACAGCTCCCTCCGGAAAAAGCCCCCCCCTCCGCCGTTTCGCCACGGCCGGGGGCGGGAGCGGGGGCGGGGGCCGGGGCCGCTTCTCCGGGCCTGCCGGCCACCAGGGCCGGGGTCCTGTGCTCGGCGGGCGGCGTGGGGGCAAGGGGGGGCCTTGCTGGGGCTAAGGGGCCGTGCCCACTCCATGGTGGCTCCCAGTGGCTTCGGGCCAGCTGCTGCCCGGCCGGAGGGCCGGCCCGGCCGTGGCCGGGCTGCGCCTAACTCCGCGTGGGCGGGCAGGGGGGGATGCCCAAGGGACCGCGGCCGCCGGGCCCTGAAGCCTCCGGGGCCGCGTCCCTGTGAGCGTCGAGCGGGATCTGCGGCGGGGCGCCAAGCGCCGACGGGCCTGGAGCGTCCCGCCCGCCCTGGGCTGCGAGGTGGCCCACCACTCCGCCACCCCCGGGTCCCCGAGGCCTCCTGTCGCCTGCCTGGGCGGGCGGCAGGGCCCTGCCGGAGAGGGCTGGCCGCCGGCATGGCGGTAAGGCGCAGGCGCCAGCGAAGCTGGGCCTCAAGAGGCACCGCGCGGGCCCCTCCTGCGTCTACGGCCATACCACCCTGAACGCGCCCGATCTCGTCTGATCTCGGAAGCTAAGCAGGGTCGGGCCTGGTTAGTACTTGGATGGGAGACCGCCTGGGAATACCGGGTGCTGTAGGCTTTTTGCCTCCCGCTCCGCCTTCTCCTTTAGTCGCCCGCCGCCTCCGCCCCCGCCCCCGCCCCCGCCCCCGCCGGGCACCGCTGCAGGCCCCACCTCCTCCGGCCCCTCCCACCACAGCGCGCCAGAGGGGGCGCTCTCCGCCTGCCTGGCCGGCCAGGCGGCCAGAAGGCGGCCCTGGAAGGCAGCCGCATCCCAGCCGCTCCCGGGGTGGCTGGCCTGAACCCAGACTCCGCCTCAGGCCCGGGTGCCGGCCGTGCGGCCCGCGAGCCCCTTGACCTGCACCTGGCCGCCCCCACTAGCGCCCAGCCCCGGCGCAGCCACCTATCTGCCGGTGTGTCTCTCCACAGCTCCCTCCGGAAAAAGCCCCCCCTCCGCCGTTTCGCCACGGCCGAGTGCGGGAGCGGGGTCGTGGGCCAGGACTCGTTCTCCGAACCGGCCGACCACTAGGCACCGGGAACAGTGCTCGGCAGTTGGCGTGGATGCAAGTGTGGCCTTGCTGGCTGTAATGGGCCATGCCAACACAATGGTGGCTCCCAGTGGATTCGGGGCAACTGCCGTCGGGCAGGAGGGCCGGCCCGGCCACGGCTAGGTTGTGCCTAGCACTGCGTGAGTGGACAGGGTTGGTAATGCCCGAGGGACCTAGGGCCAAGGGACATTAAGCCTCCGGGGCCACGTCCTTGTGAGCATCAAGCGGGACCTGGGGCGGAGCGCCAAGCACCTACGGGCCTGGAGGATCCCGCCTGACCTGAGCTGCGAGGTCGCCCTTGACTATGCAACCCCTGGGTCCCTGAGGCCTCCTGTCGCCAGCCTGGGCGGGCGGCAGGGCCTTGCTGAAGAGGGCTGACCGCCGAGCAGGGAGCAAGTCGCCAGCACCAGCGAAGCAAAGCCTCAAGAGGCACCCCGTGGCCCCGGCTGCCCTCTAAGGCCATACCACCCTGAACGCGCCCCATCTCGTCTGATCGCGGAAGCTAAGCAGGGTCGGGCCTGGTTAGTACTTGGATGGGAGACCGCCTGGGAATACCGGGTGCTGTAGGCTTCTTGCCTCCCGCTCCGCCTTCTCCTTTAGTCGCCCGCCGCCTCCGCCGCCGCCCCCGCCCCCGCCGAGCAGCGCTGCAGGCCCCACCTCCTCCGGCCCCTCCCACCACAGCGCGCCAGAGGGGGCGCTCCGCGCCGGCCTGGCCGGCCAGGCGGCCAGAAGGCGGCCCTGGAAGGCAGCCGCCACCCCAGCCGCTCCCGTGGTGGCTGGCCCGGACCCAGACTCCGCCGCAGGCCGGGGTGCCGTCCGTGCGGCCCACGAAGCCCTCGACCTGCACTTGGCCGCCCCCACCGGAGCCCAGCCGCGCCGCAGCCCCCTGTCTGCCCGTGTGTATCTCCACAGCTCCCTCCGGAAAAAGCCCACCCTCCGCCGTTTCGCCACGGCCGGGGGCGGGAGCGGGGGCGGGGGCTGGGACCGGTTCGCTGGGCTGGCTAGACACCAGGCGCCGGGTCCTGTGCTCGGCGGGTGGCGTGGGGGCAAGGGTGGCCTTGCTGGGGCTAAGGGGCCGTGCCGGCTCAATGGTGGCTCCCAGTGGGTTAAGGGCCGACTGCCGTCGGGCAGGAGGGCCGGCCAGGCCGTGGCTGGGCTGCGCCTAGCACTGTGTGGATTGACAGGGTGGGGAATGCACAAGGGACCGAGGGCCACAGGCCCTTAAGCCTCCGGGGCCAAGTCCTGTGAGCGTTGAGCGGCTCTGGGGCGGAGGGCCAAGCGCCTACAGGCCTGGAGGGTCCCGCCTGACCTGAGCTGCGAAGTCGCCCACAACTCCACCACCCCCGGGCCCTCGAGGCCTCCTGTCGCTTGCCTGGGCGGACGGCAGGGCCGCGCCGGAGAGGGTTGGCTGCCGGGCTGGCGGTGAGTCGCCAGCACCAGCGAAGCTAAGCCTCAAGAGGCACACCGTGGCCCCCGCTGCATTCTACGGCCACACCTCCCTGAACGCACCACACCTCGTCTGATCTCGGAAGCTAATCAGGGTCTGGCCTGTTTCGTACCTGGATGGGAGACCACATGGGAATACCGAGTGCTGTAGGCTTTTTTGCCTCCCGCTCCGCCTTGACATTTAGTGGCCCGCGGCCGAGGCCGCCTCCGCCCCCGCTGAGCACCGCTGCAGGCCTCACCTCCTCACGTCCCTCCCAACACAGCGCGCCGGAGGGATCGCTCCCCGCCGAGCTGGCTGGACATGCGGCCAGAATGCGGCCCTGGAAGGCAGCCGCCACCCCAGCCGCTCCCGTGGTGGCTGGCCCGGACCCAGACTCCGCCGCAGGCCGGGGTGCCGTCCGTGCGGCCCGCGAGGCCCTCGACCTGCACTTGGCCGCCCCCACCGGAGCCCAGCCGCGCCGCAGCCCCCTGTCTGCCCGTGTGTCTCTCCACAGCTCCCTCCGGAAAAAGCCCCCCCCTCCGCCGTTTCGCCACGGCCGGGGGCGGGAGCGGGGGCGGGGGCCGGGGCCGCTTCTCCGGGCCTGCCGGCCACCAGGGCCGGGGTCCTGTGCTCGGCGGGCGGCGTGGGGGCAAGGGGGGGCCTTGCTGGGGCTAAGGGGCCGTGCCCACTCCATGGTGGCTCCCAGTGGCTTCGGGCCAGCTGCTGCCCGGCCGGAGGGCCGGCCCGGCCGTGGCCGGGCTGCGCCTAACTCCGCGTGGGCGGGCAGGGGGGGATGCCCAAGGGACCGCGGCCGCCGGGCCCTGAAGCCTCCGGGGCCGCGTCCCTGTGAGCGTCGAGCGGGATCTGCGGCGGGGCGCCAAGCGCCGACGGGCCTGGAGCGTCCCGCCCGCCCTGGGCTGCGAGGTGGCCCACCACTCCGCCACCCCCGGGTCCCCGAGGCCTCCTGTCGCCTGCCTGGGCGGGCGGCAGGGCCCTGCCGGAGAGGGCTGGCCGCCGGCATGGCGGTAAGGCGCAGGCGCCAGCGAAGCTGGGCCTCAAGAGGCACCGCGCGGGCCCCTCCTGCGTCTACGGCCATACCACCCTGAACGCGCCCGATCTCGTCTGATCTCGGAAGCTAAGCAGGGTCGGGCCTGGTTAGTACTTGGATGGGAGACCGCCTGGGAATACCGGGTGCTGTAGGCTTTTTGCCTCCCGCTCCGCCTTCTCCTTTAGTCGCCCGCCGCCTCCGCCCCCGCCCCCGCCCCCGCCCCCGCCGGGCACCGCTGCAGGCCCCACCTCCTCCGGCCCCTCCCACCACAGCGCGCCAGAGGGGGCGCTCTCCGCCTGCCTGGCCGGCCAGGCGGCCAGAAGGCGGCCCTGGAAGGCAGCCGCATCCCAGCCGCTCCCGGGGTGGCTGGCCTGAACCCAGACTCCGCCTCAGGCCCGGGTGCCGGCCGTGCGGCCCGCGAGCCCCTTGACCTGCACCTGGCCGCCCCCACTAGCGCCCAGCCCCGGCGCAGCCACCTATCTGCCGGTGTGTCTCTCCACAGCTCCCTCCGGAAAAAGCCCCCCCTCCGCCGTTTCGCCACGGCCGAGTGCGGGAGCGGGGTCGTGGGCCAGGACTCGTTCTCCGAACCGGCCGACCACTAGGCACCGGGAACAGTGCTCGGCAGTTGGCGTGGATGCAAGTGTGGCCTTGCTGGCTGTAATGGGCCATGCCAACACAATGGTGGCTCCCAGTGGATTCGGGGCAACTGCCGTCGGGCAGGAGGGCCGGCCCGGCCACGGCTAGGTTGTGCCTAGCACTGCGTGAGTGGACAGGGTTGGTAATGCCCGAGGGACCTAGGGCCAAGGGACATTAAGCCTCCGGGGCCACGTCCTTGTGAGCATCAAGCGGGACCTGGGGCGGAGCGCCAAGCACCTACGGGCCTGGAGGATCCCGCCTGACCTGAGCTGCGAGGTCGCCCTTGACTATGCAACCCCTGGGTCCCTGAGGCCTCCTGTCGCCAGCCTGGGCGGGCGGCAGGGCCTTGCTGAAGAGGGCTGACCGCCGAGCAGGGAGCAAGTCGCCAGCACCAGCGAAGCAAAGCCTCAAGAGGCACCCCGTGGCCCCGGCTGCCCTCTAAGGCCATACCACCCTGAACGTGCCCCATCTCGTCTGATCGCGGAAGCTAAGCAGGGTCGGGCCTGGTTAGTACTTGGATGGGAGACCGCCTGGGAATACCGGGTGCTGTAGGCTTTTTGCCTCCCGCTCCGCCTTCTCCTTTAGTCGCCCGCCGCCTCCGCCGCCGCCCCCGCCCCCGCCGAGCAGCGCTGCAGGCCCCACCTCCTCCGGCCCCTCCCACCACAGCGCGCCAGAGGGGGCGCTCCGCGCCGGCCTGGCCGGCCAGGCGGCCAGAAGGCGGCCCTGGAAGGCAGCCGCCACCCCAGCCGCTCCCGTGGTGGCTGGCCCGGACCCAGACTCCGCCGCAGGCCGGGGTGCCGTCCGTGCGGCCCACGAAGCCCTCGACCTGCACTTGGCCGCCCCCACCGGAGCCCAGCCGCGCCGCAGCCCCCTGTCTGCCCGTGTGTATCTCCACAGCTCCCTCCGGAAAAAGCCCACCCTCCGCCGTTTCGCCACGGCCGGGGGCGGGAGCGGGGGCGGGGGCTGGGACCGGTTCGCTGGGCTGGCTAGACACCAGGCGCCGGGTCCTGTGCTCGGCGGGTGGCGTGGGGGCAAGGGTGGCCTTGCTGGGGCTAAGGGGCCGTGCCGGCTCAATGGTGGCTCCCAGTGGGTTAAGGGCCGACTGCCGTCGGGCAGGAGGGCCGGCCAGGCCGTGGCTGGGCTGCGCCTAGCACTGTGTGGATTGACAGGGTGGGGAATGCACAAGGGACCGAGGGCCACAGGCCCTTAAGCCTCCGGGGCCAAGTCCTGTGAGCGTTGAGCGGCTCTGGGGCGGAGGGCCAAGCGCCTACAGGCCTGGAGGGTCCCGCCTGACCTGAGCTGCGAAGTCGCCCACAACTCCACCACCCCCGGGCCCTCGAGGCCTCCTGTCGCTTGCCTGGGCGGACGGCAGGGCCGCGCCGGAGAGGGTTGGCTGCCGGGCTGGCGGTGAGTCGCCAGCACCAGCGAAGCTAAGCCTCAAGAGGCACACCGTGGCCCCCGCTGCATTCTACGGCCACACCTCCCTGAACGCACCACACCTCGTCTGATCTCGGAAGCTAATCAGGGTCTGGCCTGTTTCGTACCTGGATGGGAGACCACATGGGAATACCGAGTGCTGTAGGCTTTTTTGCCTCCCGCTCCGCCTTGACATTTAGTGGCCCGCGGCCGAGGCCGCCTCCGCCCCCGCTGAGCACCGCTGCAGGCCTCACCTCCTCACGTCCCTCCCAACACAGCGCGCCGGAGGGATCGCTCCCCGCCGAGCTGGCTGGACATGCGGCCAGAATGCGGCCCTGGAAGGCAGCCGCCACCCCAGCCGCTCCCGTGGTGGCTGGCCCGGACCCAGACTCCGCCGCAGGCCGGGGTGCCGTCCGTGCGGCCCGCGAGGCCCTCGACCTGCACTTGGACGCCCCCACCGGAGCCCAGCCGCGCCGCAGCCCCCTGTCTGCCCGTGTGTCTCTCCACAGCTCCCTCCGGAAAAAGCCCCCCCCTCCGCCGTTTCGCCACGGCCGGGGGCGGGAGCGGGGGCGGGGGCCGGGGCCGCTTCTCCGGGCCTGCCGGCCACCAGGGCCGGGGTCCTGTGCTCGGCGGGCGGCGTGGGGGCAAGGGGGGGCCTTGCTGGGGCTAAGGGGCCGTGCCCACTCCATGGTGGCTCCCAGTGGCTTCGGGCCAGCTGCTGCCCGGCCGGAGGGCCGGCCCGGCCGTGGCCGGGCTGCGCCTAACTCCGCGTGGGCGGGCAGGGGGGGATGCCCAAGGGACCGCGGCCGCCGGGCCCTGAAGCCTCCGGGGCCGCGTCCCTGTGAGCGTCGAGCGGGATCTGCGGCGGGGCGCCAAGCGCCGACGGGCCTGGAGCGTCCCGCCCGCCCTGGGCTGCGAGGTGGCCCACCACTCCGCCACCCCCGGGTCCCCGAGGCCTCCTGTCGCCTGCCTGGGCGGGCGGCAGGGCCCTGCCGGAGAGGGCTGGCCGCCGGCATGGCGGTAAGGCGCAGGCGCCAGCGAAGCTGGGCCTCAAGAGGCACCGCGCGGGCCCCTCCTGCGTCTACGGCCATACCACCCTGAACGCGCCCGATCTCGTCTGATCTCGGAAGCTAAGCAGGGTCGGGCCTGGTTAGTACTTGGATGGGAGACCGCCTGGGAATACCGGGTGCTGTAGGCTTTTTGCCTCCCGCTCCGCCTTCTCCTTTAGTCGCCCGCCGCCTCCGCCCCCGCCCCCGCCCCCGCCCCCGCCGGGCACCGCTGCAGGCCCCACCTCCTCCGGCCCCTCCCACCACAGCGCGCCAGAGGGGGCGCTCTCCGCCTGCCTGGCCGGCCAGGCGGCCAGAAGGCGGCCCTGGAAGGCAGCCGCATCCCAGCCGCTCCCGGGGTGGCTGGCCTGAACCCAGACTCCGCCTCAGGCCCGGGTGCCGGCCGTGCGGCCCGCGAGCCCCTTGACCTGCACCTGGCCGCCCCCACTAGCGCCCAGCCCCGGCGCAGCCACCTATCTGCCGGTGTGTCTCTCCACAGCTCCCTCCGGAAAAAGCCCCCCCTCCGCCGTTTCGCCACGGCCGAGTGCGGGAGCGGGGTCGTGGGCCAGGACTCGTTCTCCGAACCGGCCGACCACTAGGCACCGGGAACAGTGCTCGGCAGTTGGCGTGGATGCAAGTGTGGCCTTGCTGGCTGTAATGGGCCATGCCAACACAATGGTGGCTCCCAGTGGATTCGGGGCAACTGCCGTCGGGCAGGAGGGCCGGCCCGGCCACGGCTAGGTTGTGCCTAGCACTGCGTGAGTGGACAGGGTTGGTAATGCCCGAGGGACCTAGGGCCAAGGGACATTAAGCCTCCGGGGCCACGTCCTTGTGAGCATCAAGCGGGACCTGGGGCGGAGCGCCAAGCACCTACGGGCCTGGAGGATCCCGCCTGACCTGAGCTGCGAGGTCGCCCTTGACTATGCAACCCCTGGGTCCCTGAGGCCTCCTGTCGCCAGCCTGGGCGGGCGGCAGGGCCTTGCTGAAGAGGGCTGACCGCCGAGCAGGGAGCAAGTCGCCAGCACCAGCGAAGCAAAGTCTCAAGAGGCACCCCGTGGCCCCGGCTGCCCTCTAAGGCCATACCACCCTGAACGCGCCCCATCTCGTCTGATCGCGGAAGCTAAGCAGGGTCGGGCCTGGTTAGTACTTGGATGGGAGACCGCCTGGGAATACCGGGTGCTGTAGGCTTCTTGCCTCCCGCTCCGCCTTCTCCTTTAGTCGCCCGCCGCCTCCGCCGCCGCCCCCGCCCCCGCCGAGCAGCGCTGCAGGCCCCACCTCCTCCGGCCCCTCCCACCACAGCGCGCCAGAGGGGGCGCTCCGCGCCGGCCTGGCCGGCCAGGCGGCCAGAAGGCGGCCCTGGAAGGCAGCCGCCACCCCAGCCGCTCCCGTGGTGGCTGGCCCGGACCCAGACTCCGCCGCAGGCCGGGGTGCCGTCCGTGCGGCCCACGAAGCCCTCGACCTGCACTTGGCCGCCCCCACCGGAGCCCAGCCGCGCCGCAGCCCCCTGTCTGCCCGTGTGTATCTCCACAGCTCCCTCCGGAAAAAGCCCACCCTCCGCCGTTTCGCCACGGCCGGGGGCGGGAGCGGGGGCGGGGGCTGGGACCGGTTCGCTGGGCTGGCTAGACACCAGGCGCCGGGTCCTGTGCTCGGCGGGTGGCGTGGGGGCAAGGGTGGCCTTGCTGGGGCTAAGGGGCCGTGCCGGCTCAATGGTGGCTCCCAGTGGGTTAAGGGCCGACTGCCGTCGGGCAGGAGGGCCGGCCAGGCCGTGGCTGGGCTGCGCCTAGCACTGTGTGGATTGACAGGGTGGGGAATGCACAAGGGACCGAGGGCCACAGGCCCTTAAGCCTCCGGGGCCAAGTCCTGTGAGCGTTGAGCGGCTCTGGGGCGGAGGGCCAAGCGCCTACAGGCCTGGAGGGTCCCGCCTGACCTGAGCTGCGAAGTCGCCCACAACTCCACCACCCCCGGGCCCTCGAGGCCTCCTGTCGCTTGCCTGGGCGGACGGCAGGGCCGCGCCGGAGAGGGTTGGCTGCCGGGCTGGCGGTGAGTCGCCAGCACCAGCGAAGCTAAGCCTCAAGAGGCACACCGTGGCCCCCGCTGCATTCTACGGCCACACCTCCCTGAACGCACCACACCTCGTCTGATCTCGGAAGCTAATCAGGGTCTGGCCTGTTTCGTACCTGGATGGGAGACCACATGGGAATACCGAGTGCTGTAGGCTTTTTTGCCTCCCGCTCCGCCTTGACATTTAGTGGCCCGCGGCCGAGGCCGCCTCCGCCCCCGCTGAGCACCGCTGCAGGCCTCACCTCCTCACGTCCCTCCCAACACAGCGCGCCGGAGGGATCGCTCCCCGCCGAGCTGGCTGGACATGCGGCCAGAATGCGGCCCTGGAAGGCAGCCGCCACCCCAGCCGCTCCCGTGGTGGCTGGCCCGGACCCAGACTCCGCCGCAGGCCGGGGTGCCGTCCGTGCGGCCCGCGAGGCCCTCGACCTGCACTTGGCCGCCCCCACCGGAGCCCAGCCGCGCCGCAGCCCCCTGTCTGCCCGTGTGTCTCTCCACAGCTCCCTCCGGAAAAAGCCCCCCCCTCCGCCGTTTCGCCACGGCCGGGGGCGGGAGCGGGGGCGGGGGCCGGGGCCGCTTCTCCGGGCCTGCCGGCCACCAGGGCCGGGGTCCTGTGCTCGGCGGGCGGCGTGGGGGCAAGGGGGGGCCTTGCTGGGGCTAAGGGGCCGTGCCCACTCCATGGTGGCTCCCAGTGGCTTCGGGCCAGCTGCTGCCCGGCCGGAGGGCCGGCCCGGCCGTGGCCGGGCTGCGCCTAACTCCGCGTGGGCGGGCAGGGGGGGATGCCCAAGGGACCGCGGCCGCCGGGCCCTGAAGCCTCCGGGGCCGCGTCCCTGTGAGCGTCGAGCGGGATCTGCGGCGGGGCGCCAAGCGCCGACGGGCCTGGAGCGTCCCGCCCGCCCTGGGCTGCGAGGTGGCCCACCACTCCGCCACCCCCGGGTCCCCGAGGCCTCCTGTCGCCTGCCTGGGCGGGCGGCAGGGCCCTGCCGGAGAGGGCTGGCCGCCGGCATGGCGGTAAGGCGCAGGCGCCAGCGAAGCTGGGCCTCAAGAGGCACCGCGCGGGCCCCTCCTGCGTCTACGGCCATACCACCCTGAACGCGCCCGATCTCGTCTGATCTCGGAAGCTAAGCAGGGTCGGGCCTGGTTAGTACTTGGATGGGAGACCGCCTGGGAATACCGGGTGCTGTAGGCTTTTTGCCTCCCGCTCCGCCTTCTCCTTTAGTCGCCCGCCGCCTCCGCCCCCGCCCCCGCCCCCGCCCCCGCCGGGCACCGCTGCAGGCCCCACCTCCTCCGGCCCCTCCCACCACAGCGCGCCAGAGGGGGCGCTCTCCGCCTGCCTGGCCGGCCAGGCGGCCAGAAGGCGGCCCTGGAAGGCAGCCGCATCCCAGCCGCTCCCGGGGTGGCTGGCCTGAACCCAGACTCCGCCTCAGGCCCGGGTGCCGGCCGTGCGGCCCGCGAGCCCCTTGACCTGCACCTGGCCGCCCCCACTAGCGCCCAGCCCCGGCGCAGCCACCTATCTGCCGGTGTGTCTCTCCACAGCTCCCTCCGGAAAAAGCCCCCCCTCCGCCGTTTCGCCACGGCCGAGTGCGGGAGCGGGGTCGTGGGCCAGGACTCGTTCTCCGAACCGGCCGACCACTAGGCACCGGGAACAGTGCTCGGCAGTTGGCGTGGATGCAAGTGTGGCCTTGCTGGCTGTAATGGGCCATGCCAACACAATGGTGGCTCCCAGTGGATTCGGGGCAACTGCCGTCGGGCAGGAGGGCCGGCCCGGCCACGGCTAGGTTGTGCCTAGCACTGCGTGAGTGGACAGGGTTGGTAATGCCCGAGGGACCTAGGGCCAAGGGACATTAAGCCTCCGGGGCCACGTCCTTGTGAGCATCAAGCGGGACCTGGGGCGGAGCGCCAAGCACCTACGGGCCTGGAGGATCCCGCCTGACCTGAGCTGCGAGGTCGCCCTTGACTATGCAACCCCTGGGTCCCTGAGGCCTCCTGTCGCCAGCCTGGGCGGGCGGCAGGGCCTTGCTGAAGAGGGCTGACCGCCGAGCAGGGAGCAAGTCGCCAGCACCAGCGAAGCAAAGCCTCAAGAGGCACCCCGTGGCCCCGGCTGCCCTCTAAGGCCATACCACCCTGAACGCGCCCCATCTCGTCTGATCTCGGAAGCTAAGCAGGGTCGGGCCTGGTTAGTACTTGGATGGGAGACCGCCTGGGAATACCGGGTGCTGTAGGCTTCTTGCCTCCCGCTCCGCCTTCTCCTTTAGTCGCCCGCCGCCTCCGCCCCCGCCCCCGCCCCCGCCGGGCAGCGCTGCAGGCCCCACCTCCTCCGGCCCCTCCCACCACAGCGCGCCAGAGGGGGCGCTCCGCGCCGGCCTGGCCGGCCAGGCGGCCAGAAGGCGGCCCTGGAAGGCAGCCGCCACCCCAGCCGCTCCCGTGGTGGCTGGCCCGGACCCAGACTCCGCCGCAGGCCGGGGTGCCGTCCGTGCGGCCCACGAAGCCCTCGACCTGCACTTGGCCGCCCCCACCGGAGCCCAGCCGCGCCGCAGCCCCCTGTCTGCCCGTGTGTATCTCCACAGCTCCCTCCGGAAAAAGCCCACGCTCCGCCGTTTCGCCACGGCCGGGGGCGGGAGCGGGGGCGGGGGCTGGGACCGGTTCGCTGGGCTGGCTAGACACCAGGCGCCGGGTCCTGTGCTCGGCGGGTGGCGTGGGGGCAAGGGTGGCCTTGCTGGGGCTAAGGGGCCGTGCCGGCTCAATGGTGGCTCCCAGTGGGTTAAGGGCCGACTGCCGTCGGGCAGGAGGGCCGGCCAGGCCGTGGCTGGGCTGCGCCTAGCACTGTGTGGATTGACAGGGTGGGGAATGCACAAGGGACCGAGGGCCACAGGCCCTTAAGCCTCCGGGGCCAAGTCCTGTGAGCGTTGAGCGGCTCTGGGGCGGAGGGCCAAGCGCCTACAGGCCTGGAGGGTCCCGCCTGACCTGAGCTGCGAAGTCGCCCACAACTCCACCACCCCCGGGCCCTCGAGGCCTCCTGTCGCTTGCCTGGGCGGACGGCAGGGCCGCGCCGGAGAGGGTTGGCTGCCGGGCTGGCGGTGAGTCGCCAGCACCAGCGAAGCTAAGCCTCAAGAGGCACACCGTGGCCCCCGCTGCATTCTACGGCCACACCTCCCTGAACGCACCACACCTCGTCTGATCTCGGAAGCTAATCAGGGTCTGGCCTGTTTCGTACCTGGATGGGAGACCACATGGGAATACCGAGTGCTGTAGGCTTTTTTGCCTCCCGCTCCGCCTTGACATTTAGTGGCCCGCGGCCGAGGCCGCCTCCGCCCCCGCTGAGCACCGCTGCAGGCCTCACCTCCTCACGTCCCTCCCAACACAGCGCGCCGGAGGGATCGCTCCCCGCCGAGCTGGCTGGACATGCGGCCAGAATGCGGCCCTGGAAGGCAGCCGCCACCCCAGCCGCTCCCGTGGTGGCTGGCCCGGACCCAGACTCCGCCGCAGGCCGGGGTGCCGTCCGTGCGGCCCGCGAGGCCCTCGACCTGCACTTGGCCGCCCCCACCGGAGCCCAGCCGCGCCGCAGCCCCCTGTCTGCCCGTGTGTCTCTCCACAGCTCCCTCCGGAAAAAGCCCCCCCCTCCGCCGTTTCGCCACGGCCGGGGGCGGGAGCGGGGGCGGGGGCCGGGGCCGCTTCTCCGGGCCTGCCGGCCACCAGGGCCGGGGTCCTGTGCTCGGCGGGCGGCGTGGGGGCAAGGGGGGGCCTTGCTGGGGCTAAGGGGCCGTGCCCACTCCATGGTGGCTCCCAGTGGCTTCGGGCCAGCTGCTGCCCGGCCGGAGGGCCGGCCCGGCCGTGGCCGGGCTGCGCCTAACTCCGCGTGGGCGGGCAGGGGGGGATGCCCAAGGGACCGCGGCCGCCGGGCCCTGAAGCCTCCGGGGCCGCGTCCCTGTGAGCGTCGAGCGGGATCTGCGGCGGGGCGCCAAGCGCCGACGGGCCTGGAGCGTCCCGCCCGCCCTGGGCTGCGAGGTGGCCCACCACTCCGCCACCCCCGGGTCCCCGAGGCCTCCTGTCGCCTGCCTGGGCGGGCGGCAGGGCCCTGCCGGAGAGGGCTGGCCGCCGGCATGGCGGTAAGGCGCAGGCGCCAGCGAAGCTGGGCCTCAAGAGGCACCGCGCGGGCCCCTCCTGCGTCTACGGCCATACCACCCTGAACGCGCCCGATCTCGTCTGATCTCGGAAGCTAAGCAGGGTCGGGCCTGGTTAGTACTTGGATGGGAGACCGCCTGGGAATACCGGGTGCTGTAGGCTTTTTGCCTCCCGCTCCGCCTTCTCCTTTAGTCGCCCGCCGCCTCCGCCCCCGCCCCCGCCCCCGCCCCCGCCGGGCACCGCTGCAGGCCCCACCTCCTCCGGCCCCTCCCACCACAGCGCGCCAGAGGGGGCGCTCTCCGCCTGCCTGGCCGGCCAGGCGGCCAGAAGGCGGCCCTGGAAGGCAGCCGCATCCCAGCCGCTCCCGGGGTGGCTGGCCTGAACCCAGACTCCGCCTCAGGCCCGGGTGCCGGCCGTGCGGCCCGCGAGCCCCTTGACCTGCACCTGGCCGCCCCCACTAGCGCCCAGCCCCGGCGCAGCCACCTATCTGCCGGTGTGTCTCTCCACAGCTCCCTCCGGAAAAAGCCCCCCCTCCGCCGTTTCGCCACGGCCGAGTGCGGGAGCGGGGTCGTGGGCCAGGACTCGTTCTCCGAACCGGCCGACCACTAGGCACCGGGAACAGTGCTCGGCAGTTGGCGTGGATGCAAGTGTGGCCTTGCTGGCTGTAATGGGCCATGCCAACACAATGGTGGCTCCCAGTGGATTCGGGGCAACTGCCGTCGGGCAGGAGGGCCGGCCCGGCCACGGCTAGGTTGTGCCTAGCACTGCGTGAGTGGACAGGGTTGGTAATGCCCGAGGGACCTAGGGCCAAGGGACATTAAGCCTCCGGGGCCACGTCCTTGTGAGCATCAAGCGGGACCTGGGGCGGAGCGCCAAGCACCTACGGGCCTGGAGGATCCCGCCTGACCTGAGCTGCGAGGTCGCCCTTGACTATGCAACCCCTGGGTCCCTGAGGCCTCCTGTCGCCAGCCTGGGCGGGCGGCAGGGCCTTGCTGAAGAGGGCTGACCGCCGAGCAGGGAGCAAGTCGCCAGCACCAGCGAAGCAAAGCCTCAAGAGGCACCCCGTGGCCCCGGCTGCCCTCTAAGGCCATACCACCCTGAACGTGCCCCATCTCGTCTGATCGCGGAAGCTAAGCAGGGTCGGGCCTGGTTAGTACTTGGATGGGAGACCGCCTGGGAATACCGGGTGCTGTAGGCTTTTTGCCTCCCGCTCCGCCTTCTCCTTTAGTCGCCCGCCGCCTCCGCCGCCGCCCCCGCCCCCGCCGAGCAGCGCTGCAGGCCCCACCTCCTCCGGCCCCTCCCACCACAGCGCGCCAGAGGGGGCGCTCCGCGCCGGCCTGGCCGGCCAGGCGGCCAGAAGGCGGCCCTGGAAGGCAGCCGCCACCCCAGCCGCTCCCGTGGTGGCTGGCCCGGACCCAGACTCCGCCGCAGGCCGGGGTGCCGTCCGTGCGGCCCACGAAGCCCTC
This sequence comes from Eubalaena glacialis, assembly GCF_028564815.1. Taxonomy (NCBI): domain Eukaryota; kingdom Metazoa; phylum Chordata; class Mammalia; order Artiodactyla; family Balaenidae; genus Eubalaena; species Eubalaena glacialis. The sequence goes on from NW_026871260.1 coordinate 104,425, forward strand.
GACCTGCACTTGGCCGCCCCCACCGGAGCCCAGCCGCGCCGCAGCCCCCTGTCTGCCCGTGTGTATCTCCACAGCTCCCTCCGGAAAAAGCCCACCCTCCGCCGTTTCGCCACGGCCGGGGGCGGGAGCGGGGGCGGGGGCTGGGACCGGTTCGCTGGGCTGGCTAGACACCAGGCGCCGGGTCCTGTGCTCGGCGGGTGGCGTGGGGGCAAGGGTGGCCTTGCTGGGGCTAAGGGGCCGTGCCGGCTCAATGGTGGCTCCCAGTGGGTTAAGGGCCGACTGCCGTCGGGCAGGAGGGCCGGCCAGGCCGTGGCTGGGCTGCGCCTAGCACTGTGTGGATTGACAGGGTGGGGAATGCACAAGGGACCGAGGGCCACAGGCCCTTAAGCCTCCGGGGCCAAGTCCTGTGAGCGTTGAGCGGCTCTGGGGCGGAGGGCCAAGCGCCTACAGGCCTGGAGGGTCCCGCCTGACCTGAGCTGCGAAGTCGCCCACAACTCCACCACCCCCGGGCCCTCGAGGCCTCCTGTCGCTTGCCTGGGCGGACGGCAGGGCCGCGCCGGAGAGGGTTGGCTGCCGGGCTGGCGGTGAGTCGCCAGCACCAGCGAAGCTAAGCCTCAAGAGGCACACCGTGGCCCCCGCTGCATTCTACGGCCACACCTCCCTGAACGCACCACACCTCGTCTGATCTCGGAAGCTAATCAGGGTCTGGCCTGTTTCGTACCTGGATGGGAGACCACATGGGAATACCGAGTGCTGTAGGCTTTTTTGCCTCCCGCTCCGCCTTGACATTTAGTGGCCCGCGGCCGAGGCCGCCTCCGCCCCCGCTGAGCACCGCTGCAGGCCTCACCTCCTCACGTCCCTCCCAACACAGCGCGCCGGAGGGATCGCTCCCCGCCGAGCTGGCTGGACATGCGGCCAGAATGCGGCCCTGGAAGGCAGCCGCCACCCCAGCCGCTCCCGTGGTGGCTGGCCCGGACCCAGACTCCGCCGCAGGCCGGGGTGCCGTCCGTGCGGCCCGCGAGGCCCTCGACCTGCACTTGGCCGCCCCCACCGGAGCCCAGCCGCGCCGCAGCCCCCTGTCTGCCCGTGTGTCTCTCCACAGCTCCCTCCGGAAAAAGCCCCCCCCTCCGCCGTTTCGCCACGGCCGGGGGCGGGAGCGGGGGCGGGGGCCGGGGCCGCTTCTCCGGGCCTGCCGGCCACCAGGGCCGGGGTCCTGTGCTCGGCGGGCGGCGTGGGGGCAAGGGGGGGCCTTGCTGGGGCTAAGGGGCCGTGCCCACTCCATGGTGGCTCCCAGTGGCTTCGGGCCAGCTGCTGCCCGGCCGGAGGGCCGGCCCGGCCGTGGCCGGGCTGCGCCTAACTCCGCGTGGGCGGGCAGGGGGGGATGCCCAAGGGACCGCGGCCGCCGGGCCCTGAAGCCTCCGGGGCCGCGTCCCTGTGAGCGTCGAGCGGGATCTGCGGCGGGGCGCCAAGCGCCGACGGGCCTGGAGCGTCCCGCCCGCCCTGGGCTGCGAGGTGGCCCACCACTCCGCCACCCCCGGGTCCCCGAGGCCTCCTGTCGCCTGCCTGGGCGGGCGGCAGGGCCCTGCCGGAGAGGGCTGGCCGCCGGCATGGCGGTAAGGCGCAGGCGCCAGCGAAGCTGGGCCTCAAGAGGCACCGCGCGGGCCCCTCCTGCGTCTACGGCCATACCACCCTGAACGCGCCTGATCTCGTCTGATCTCGGAAGCTAAGCAGGGTCGGGCCTGGTTAGTACTTGGATGGGAGACCGCCTGGGAATACCGGGTGCTGTAGGCTTTTTGCCTCCCGCTCCGCCTTCTCCTTTAGTCGCCCGCCGCCTCCGCCCCCGCCCCCGCCCCCGCCCCCGCCGGGCACCGCTGCAGGCCCCACCTCCTCCGGCCCCTCCCACCACAGCGCGCCAGAGGGGGCGCTCTCCGCCTGCCTGGCCGGCCAGGCGGCCAGAAGGCGGCCCTGGAAGGCAGCCGCATCCCAGCCGCTCCCGGGGTGGCTGGCCTGAACCCAGACTCCGCCTCAGGCCCGGGTGCCGGCCGTGCGGCCCGCGAGCCCCTTGACCTGCACCTGGCCGCCCCCACTAGCGCCCAGCCCCGGCGCAGCCACCTATCTGCCGGTGTGTCTCTCCACAGCTCCCTCCGGAAAAAGCCCCCCCTCCGCCGTTTCGCCACGGCCGAGTGCGGGAGCGGGGTCGTGGGCCAGGACTCGTTCTCCGAACCGGCCGACCACTAGGCACCGGGAACAGTGCTCGGCAGTTGGCGTGGATGCAAGTGTGGCCTTGCTGGCTGTAATGGGCCATGCCAACACAATGGTGGCTCCCAGTGGATTCGGGGCAACTGCCGTCGGGCAGGAGGGCCGGCCCGGCCACGGCTAGGTTGTGCCTAGCACTGCGTGAGTGGACAGGGTTGGTAATGCCCGAGGGACCTAGGGCCAAGGGACATTAAGCCTCCGGGGCCACGTCCTTGTGAGCATCAAGCGGGACCTGGGGCGGAGCGCCAAGCACCTACGGGCCTGGAGGATCCCGCCTGACCTGAGCTGCGAGGTCGCCCTTGACTATGCAACCCCTGGGTCCCTGAGGCCTCCTGTCGCCAGCCTGGGCGGGCGGCAGGGCCTTGCTGAAGAGGGCTGACCGCCGAGCAGGGAGCAAGTCGCCAGCACCAGCGAAGCAAAGCCTCAAGAGGCACCCCGTGGCCCCGGCTGCCCTCTAAGGCCATACCACCCTGAACGCGCCCCATCTCGTCTGATCTCGGAAGCTAAGCAGGGTCGGGCCTGGTTAGTACTTGGATGGGAGACCGCCTGGGAATACCGGGTGCTGTAGGCTTCTTGCCTCCCGCTCCGCCTTCTCCTTTAGTCGCCCGCCGCCTCCGCCCCCGCCCCCGCCCCCGCCGGGCAGCGCTGCAGGCCCCACCTCCTCCGGCCCCTCCCACCACAGCGCGCCAGAGGGGGCGCTCCGCGCCGGCCTGGCCGGCCAGGCGGCCAGAAGGCGGCCCTGGAAGGCAGCCGCCACCCCAGCCGCTCCCGTGGTGGCTGGCCCGGACCCAGACTCCGCCGCAGGCCGGGGTGCCGTCCGTGCGGCCCACGAAGCCCTCGACCTGCACTTGGCCGCCCCCACCGGAGCCCAGCCGCGCCGCAGCCCCCTGTCTGCCCGTGTGTATCTCCACAGCTCCCTCCGGAAAAAGCCCACGCTCCGCCGTTTCGCCACGGCCGGGGGCGGGAGCGGGGGCGGGGGCTGGGACCGGTTCGCTGGGCTGGCTAGACACCAGGCGCCGGGTCCTGTGCTCGGCGGGTGGCGTGGGGGCAAGGGTGGCCTTGCTGGGGCTAAGGGGCCGTGCCGGCTCAATGGTGGCTCCCAGTGGGTTAAGGGCCGACTGCCGTCGGGCAGGAGGGCCGGCCAGGCCGTGGCTGGGCTGCGCCTAGCACTGTGTGGATTGACAGGGTGGGGAATGCACAAGGGACCGAGGGCCACAGGCCCTTAAGCCTCCGGGGCCAAGTCCTGTGAGCGTTGAGCGGCTCTGGGGCGGAGGGCCAAGCGCCTACAGGCCTGGAGGGTCCCGCCTGACCTGAGCTGCGAAGTCGCCCACAACTCCACCACCCCCGGGCCCTCGAGGCCTCCTGTCGCTTGCCTGGGCGGACGGCAGGGCCGCGCCGGAGAGGGTTGGCTGCCGGGCTGGCGGTGAGTCGCCAGCACCAGCGAAGCTAAGCCTCAAGAGGCACACCGTGGCCCCCGCTGCATTCTACGGCCACACCTCCCTGAACGCACCACACCTCGTCTGATCTCGGAAGCTAATCAGGGTCTGGCCTGTTTCGTACCTGGATGGGAGACCACATGGGAATACCGAGTGCTGTAGGCTTTTTTGCCTCCCGCTCCGCCTTGACATTTAGTGGCCCGCGGCCGAGGCCGCCTCCGCCCCCGCTGAGCACCGCTGCAGGCCTCACCTCCTCACGTCCCTCCCAACACAGCGCGCCGGAGGGATCGCTCCCCGCCGAGCTGGCTGGACATGCGGCCAGAATGCGGCCCTGGAAGGCAGCCGCCACCCCAGCCGCTCCCGTGGTGGCTGGCCCGGACCCAGACTCCGCCGCAGGCCGGGGTGCCGTCCGTGCGGCCCGCGAGGCCCTCGACCTGCACTTGGCCGCCCCCACCGGAGCCCAGCCGCGCCGCAGCCCCCTGTCTGCCCGTGTGTCTCTCCACAGCTCCCTCCGGAAAAAGCCCCCCCCTCCGCCGTTTCGCCACGGCCGGGGGCGGGAGCGGGGGCGGGGGCCGGGGCCGCTTCTCCGGGCCTGCCGGCCACCAGGGCCGGGGTCCTGTGCTCGGCGGGCGGCGTGGGGGCAAGGGGGGGCCTTGCTGGGGCTAAGGGGCCGTGCCCACTCCATGGTGGCTCCCAGTGGCTTCGGGCCAGCTGCTGCCCGGCCGGAGGGCCGGCCCGGCCGTGGCCGGGCTGCGCCTAACTCCGCGTGGGCGGGCAGGGGGGGATGCCCAAGGGACCGCGGCCGCCGGGCCCTGAAGCCTCCGGGGCCGCGTCCCTGTGAGCGTCGAGCGGGATCTGCGGCGGGGCGCCAAGCGCCGACGGGCCTGGAGCGTCCCGCCCGCCCTGGGCTGCGAGGTGGCCCACCACTCCGCCACCCCCGGGTCCCCGAGGCCTCCTGTCGCCTGCCTGGGCGGGCGGCAGGGCCCTGCCGGAGAGGGCTGGCCGCCGGCATGGCGGTAAGGCGCAGGCGCCAGCGAAGCTGGGCCTCAAGAGGCACCGCGCGGGCCCCTCCTGCGTCTACGGCCATACCACCCTGAACGCGCCCGATCTCGTCTGATCTCGGAAGCTAAGCAGGGTCGGGCCTGGTTAGTACTTGGATGGGAGACCGCCTGGGAATACCGGGTGCTGTAGGCTTTTTGCCTCCCGCTCCGCCTTCTCCTTTAGTCGCCCGCCGCCTCCGCCCCCGCCCCCGCCCCCGCCCCCGCCGGGCACCGCTGCAGGCCCCACCTCCTCCGGCCCCTCCCACCACAGCGCGCCAGAGGGGGCGCTCTCCGCCTGCCTGGCCGGCCAGGCGGCCAGAAGGCGGCCCTGGAAGGCAGCCGCATCCCAGCCGCTCCCGGGGTGGCTGGCCTGAACCCAGACTCCGCCTCAGGCCCGGGTGCCGGCCGTGCGGCCCGCGAGCCCCTTGACCTGCACCTGGCCGCCCCCACTAGCGCCCAGCCCCGGCGCAGCCACCTATCTGCCGGTGTGTCTCTCCACAGCTCCCTCCGGAAAAAGCCCCCCCTCCGCCGTTTCGCCACGGCCGAGTGCGGGAGCGGGGTCGTGGGCCAGGACTCGTTCTCCGAACCGGCCGACCACTAGGCACCGGGAACAGTGCTCGGCAGTTGGCGTGGATGCAAGTGTGGCCTTGCTGGCTGTAATGGGCCATGCCAACACAATGGTGGCTCCCAGTGGATTCGGGGCAACTGCCGTCGGGCAGGAGGGCCGGCCCGGCCACGGCTAGGTTGTGCCTAGCACTGCGTGAGTGGACAGGGTTGGTAATGCCCGAGGGACCTAGGGCCAAGGGACATTAAGCCTCCGGGGCCACGTCCTTGTGAGCATCAAGCGGGACCTGGGGCGGAGCGCCAAGCACCTACGGGCCTGGAGGATCCCGCCTGACCTGAGCTGCGAGGTCGCCCTTGACTATGCAACCCCTGGGTCCCTGAGGCCTCCTGTCGCCAGCCTGGGCGGGCGGCAGGGCCTTGCTGAAGAGGGCTGACCGCCGAGCAGGGAGCAAGTCGCCAGCACCAGCGAAGCAAAGCCTCAAGAGGCACCCCGTGGCCCCGGCTGCCCTCTAAGGCCATACCACCCTGAACGTGCCCCATCTCGTCTGATCGCGGAAGCTAAGCAGGGTCGGGCCTGGTTAGTACTTGGATGGGAGACCGCCTGGGAATACCGGGTGCTGTAGGCTTTTTGCCTCCCGCTCCGCCTTCTCCTTTAGTCGCCCGCCGCCTCCGCCGCCGCCCCCGCCCCCGCCGAGCAGCGCTGCAGGCCCCACCTCCTCCGGCCCCTCCCACCACAGCGCGCCAGAGGGGGCGCTCCGCGCCGGCCTGGCCGGCCAGGCGGCCAGAAGGCGGCCCTGGAAGGCAGCCGCCACCCCAGCCGCTCCCGTGGTGGCTGGCCCGGACCCAGACTCCGCCGCAGGCCGGGGTGCCGTCCGTGCGGCCCACGAAGCCCTCGACCTGCACTTGGCCGCCCCCACCGGAGCCCAGCCGCGCCGCAGCCCCCTGTCTGCCCGTGTGTATCTCCACAGCTCCCTCCGGAAAAAGCCCACCCTCCGCCGTTTCGCCACGGCCGGGGGCGGGAGCGGGGGCGGGGGCTGGGACCGGTTCGCTGGGCTGGCTAGACACCAGGCGCCGGGTCCTGTGCTCGGCGGGTGGCGTGGGGGCAAGGGTGGCCTTGCTGGGGCTAAGGGGCCGTGCCGGCTCAATGGTGGCTCCCAGTGGGTTAAGGGCCGACTGCCGTCGGGCAGGAGGGCCGGCCAGGCCGTGGCTGGGCTGCGCCTAGCACTGTGTGGATTGACAGGGTGGGGAATGCACAAGGGACCGAGGGCCACAGGCCCTTAAGCCTCCGGGGCCAAGTCCTGTGAGCGTTGAGCGGCTCTGGGGCGGAGGGCCAAGCGCCTACAGGCCTGGAGGGTCCCGCCTGACCTGAGCTGCGAAGTCGCCCACAACTCCACCACCCCCGGGCCCTCGAGGCCTCCTGTCGCTTGCCTGGGCGGACGGCAGGGCCGCGCCGGAGAGGGTTGGCTGCCGGGCTGGCGGTGAGTCGCCAGCACCAGCGAAGCTAAGCCTCAAGAGGCACACCGTGGCCCCCGCTGCATTCTACGGCCACACCTCCCTGAACGCACCACACCTCGTCTGATCTCGGAAGCTAATCAGGGTCTGGCCTGTTTCGTACCTGGATGGGAGACCACATGGGAATACCGAGTGCTGTAGGCTTTTTTGCCTCCCGCTCCGCCTTGACATTTAGTGGCCCGCGGCCGAGGCCGCCTCCGCCCCCGCTGAGCACCGCTGCAGGCCTCACCTCCTCACGTCCCTCCCAACACAGCGCGCCGGAGGGATCGCTCCCCGCCGAGCTGGCTGGACATGCGGCCAGAATGCGGCCCTGGAAGGCAGCCGCCACCCCAGCCGCTCCCGTGGTGGCTGGCCCGGACCCAGACTCCGCCGCAGGCCGGGGTGCCGTCCGTGCGGCCCGCGAGGCCCTCGACCTGCACTTGGCCGCCCCCACCGGAGCCCAGCCGCGCCGCAGCCCCCTGTCTGCCCGTGTGTCTCTCCACAGCTCCCTCCGGAAAAAGCCCCCCCCTCCGCCGTTTCGCCACGGCCGGGGGCGGGAGCGGGGGCGGGGGCCGGGGCCGCTTCTCCGGGCCTGCCGGCCACCAGGGCCGGGGTCCTGTGCTCGGCGGGCGGCGTGGGGGCAAGGGGGGGCCTTGCTGGGGCTAAGGGGCCGTGCCCACTCCATGGTGGCTCCCAGTGGCTTCGGGCCAGCTGCTGCCCGGCCGGAGGGCCGGCCCGGCCGTGGCCGGGCTGCGCCTAACTCCGCGTGGGCGGGCAGGGGGGGATGCCCAAGGGACCGCGGCCGCCGGGCCCTGAAGCCTCCGGGGCCGCGTCCCTGTGAGCGTCGAGCGGGATCTGCGGCGGGGCGCCAAGCGCCGACGGGCCTGGAGCGTCCCGCCCGCCCTGGGCTGCGAGGTGGCCCACCACTCCGCCACCCCCGGGTCCCCGAGGCCTCCTGTCGCCTGCCTGGGCGGGCGGCAGGGCCCTGCCGGAGAGGGCTGGCCGCCGGCATGGCGGTAAGGCGCAGGCGCCAGCGAAGCTGGGCCTCAAGAGGCACCGCGCGGGCCCCTCCTGCGTCTACGGCCATACCACCCTGAACGCGCCCGATCTCGTCTGATCTCGGAAGCTAAGCAGGGTCGGGCCTGGTTAGTACTTGGATGGGAGACCGCCTGGGAATACCGGGTGCTGTAGGCTTTTTGCCTCCCGCTCCGCCTTCTCCTTTAGTCGCCCGCCGCCTCCGCCCCCGCCCCCGCCCCCGCCCCCGCCGGGCACCGCTGCAGGCCCCACCTCCTCCGGCCCCTCCCACCACAGCGCGCCAGAGGGGGCGCTCTCCGCCTGCCTGGCCGGCCAGGCGGCCAGAAGGCGGCCCTGGAAGGCAGCCGCATCCCAGCCGCTCCCGGGGTGGCTGGCCTGAACCCAGACTCCGCCTCAGGCCCGGGTGCCGGCCGTGCGGCCCGCGAGCCCCTTGACCTGCACCTGGCCGCCCCCACTAGCGCCCAGCCCCGGCGCAGCCACCTATCTGCCGGTGTGTCTCTCCACAGCTCCCTCCGGAAAAAGCCCCCCCTCCGCCGTTTCGCCACGGCCGGGGGCGGGAGCGGGGGCGGGGGCCGGGGCCGGTGCTCCGGGCCGGCCGGCCACAAGGCGCCGGGTCCTGTGCTCGGCGGGTGGCGTGGGGGCAAGGGTGGCCTTGCTGGGGCTAAGGGGCCGTGCCGACTCAATGGTGGCTCCCAGTGGGTTAAGGGCCGACTGCCGTCGGGCAGGAGGGCCGGCCCGGGCTGCGGCTGGGCTGCGCCTAGCGCCGCGTGGGCGGGCAGAGGGGAGGCCCAAGGGACCGCGGGCCCCGGGCCCTGAAGCCTCCGGGGCCACGTCCCTGTGAGCGACGTGCGGGATCTGGGGCGGGGCGCCAAGCGCCGAACGGTTTGGTGGGTCCCGCCCGCCCTGGGCTGGGAGGTCGCCGAACCCTCCGCCACCCCCCTGGTACCCGAGGCCGCCGTTGCCCTGCCTGGGCGGGCGGCGGGGCCCTGCCGGGGCGGGCTGGCCGCCGGGCTGGCGGGGAGGCGCAAGCGCCAGCGAAGCTGGGCCTCAAGAGGCACTCCGCGGGCCCCTCTTAACGTCTACGGCCATACCACCCTGAACGCGCCCGAACTCGTCTGATCTCGGAAGCTAAGCAGGGTCGGGCCTGGTTAGTACTTGGATGGGAGACCGCCTGGGAATACCGGGTGCTGTAGGCTTCTTGCCTCCCGCTCCGCCTTCTCCTTTAGTCGCCCGCCGCCTCCGCCCCCGCCCCCGCCCCCGCCGGGCAGCGCTGCAGGCCCCACCTCCTCCGGCCCCTCCCACCACAGCGCGCCAGAGGGGGCGCTCCGCGCCGGCCTGGCCGGCCAGGCGGCCAGAAGGCGGCCCTGGAAGGCAGCCGCCACCCCAGCCGCTCCCGTGGTGGCTGGCCCGGACCCAGACTCCGCCGCAGGCCGGGGTGCCGTCCGTGCGGCCCACGAAGCCCTCGACCTGCACTTGGCCGCCCCCACCGGAGCCCAGCCGCGCCGCAGCCCCCTGTCTGCCCGTGTGTCTCTCCACAGCTCCCTCCGGAAAAAGCCCACCCTTTGCCACTTCGCCACGGCCGAGAGTGGGAGTGGGGTCGTGGGCTGGGACCGGTTCGCTGGGCTGGCTAGACACCAGGCGCCGGGAACTTTGCTCGGCAGTTGGCGTGGGGGCAAGGGTGGCGTTGCTGTGTCTAAGGGGCCGTGCCGGCTCAATGGTGGCTCCCAGTGGCTTCGGGCCAACTGCCGTTGGGCAGGCGGGCCGGCCAGGCCGTGGCTGGGCTGCGCCTAGCACTGTGTGGATTGACAGGGTGGGGAATGCACAAGGGACCGAGGGCCACAGGCCCTTAAGCCTCCGGGGCCAAGTCCTGTGAGCGTTGAGCGGCTCTGGGGCGGAGGGCCAAGCGCCTACAGGCCTGGAGGGTCCCGCCTGACCTGAGCTGCGAAGTCGCCCACAACTCCACCACCCCCGGGCCCTCGAGGCCTCCTGTCGCTTGCCTGGGCGGACGGCAGGGCCGCGCCGGAGAGGGTTGGCTGCCGGGCTGGCGGTAAGTCGCCAGCACCAGCGAAGCTAAGCCTCAAGAGGCACACCGTGGCCCCCGCTGCATTCTACAGCCACACCTCCCTGAACGCACCACACCTCGTCTGATCTCGGAAGCTAATCAGGGTCTGGCCTGTTTCGTACCTGGATGGGAGACCACATGGGAATACCGAGTGCTGTAGGCTTTTTTGCCTCCCGCTCCGCCTTGACATTTAGTGGCCCGCGGCCGAGGCCGCCTCCGCCCCCGCTGAGCACCGCTGCAGGCCTCACCTCCTCACGTCCCTCCCAACACAGCGCGCCGGAGGGATCGCTCCCCGCCGAGCTGGCTGGACATGCGGCCAGAATGCGGCCCTGGAAGGCAGCCGCCACCCCAGCCGCTCCCGTGGTGGCTGGCCCGGACCCAGACTCCGCCGCAGGCCGGGGTGCCGTCCGTGCGGCCCGCGAGGCCCTCGACCTGCACTTGGCCGCCCCCACCGGAGCCCAGCCGCGCCGCAGCCCCCTGTCTGCCCGTGTGTCTCTCCACAGCTCCCTCCGGAAAAAGCCCCCCCCTCCGCCGTTTCGCCACGGCCGGGGGCGGGAGCGGGGGCGGGGGCCGGGGCCGCTTCTCCGGGCCTGCCGGCCACCAGGGCCGGGGTCCTGTGCTCGGCGGGCGGCGTGGGGGCAAGGGGGGGCCTTGCTGGGGCTAAGGGGCCGTGCCCACTCCATGGTGGCTCCCAGTGGCTTCGGGCCAGCTGCTGCCCGGCCGGAGGGCCGGCCCGGCCGTGGCCGGGCTGCGCCTAACTCCGCGTGGGCGGGCAGGGGGGGATGCCCAAGGGACCGCGGCCGCCGGGCCCTGAAGCCTCCGGGGCCGCGTCCCTGTGAGCGTCGAGCGGGATCTGCGGCGGGGCGCCAAGCGCCGACGGGCCTGGAGCGTCCCGCCCGCCCTGGGCTGCGAGGTGGCCCACCACTCCGCCACCCCCGGGTCCCCGAGGCCTCCTGTCGCCTGCCTGGGCGGGCGGCAGGGCCCTGCCGGAGAGGGCTGGCCGCCGGCATGGCGGTAAGGCGCAGGCGCCAGCGAAGCTGGGCCTCAAGAGGCACCGCGCGGGCCCCTCCTGCGTCTACGGCCATACCACCCTGAACGCGCCCGATCTCGTCTGATCTCGGAAGCTAAGCAGGGTCGGGCCTGGTTAGTACTTGGATGGGAGACCGCCTGGGAATACCGGGTGCTGTAGGCTTTTTGCCTCCCGCTCCGCCTTCTCCTTTAGTCGCCCGCCGCCTCCGCCCCCGCCCCCGCCCCCGCCCCCGCCGGGCACCGCTGCAGGCCCCACCTCCTCCGGCCCCTCCCACCACAGCGCGCCAGAGGGGGCGCTCTCCGCCTGCCTGGCCGGCCAGGCGGCCAGAAGGCGGCCCTGGAAGGCAGCCGCATCCCAGCCGCTCCCGGGGTGGCTGGCCTGAACCCAGACTCCGCCTCAGGCCCGGGTGCCGGCCGTGCGGCCCGCGAGCCCCTTGACCTGCACCTGGCCGCCCCCACTAGCGCCCAGCCCCGGCGCAGCCACCTATCTGCCGGTGTGTCTCTCCACAGCTCCCTCCGGAAAAAGCCCCCCCTCCGCCGTTTCGCCACGGCCGGGGGCGGGAGCGGGGGCGGGGGCCGGGGCCGGTGCTCCGGGCCGGCCGGCCACAAGGCGCCGGGTCCTGTGCTCGGCGGGTGGCGTGGGGGCAAGGGTGGCCTTGCTGGGGCTAAGGGGCCGTGCCGACTCAATGGTGGCTCCCAGTGGGTTAAGGGCCGACTGCCGTCGGGCAGGAGGGCCGGCCCGGGCTGCGGCTGGGCTGCGCCTAGCGCCGCGTGGGCGGGCAGAGGGGAGGCCCAAGGGACCGCGGGCCCCGGGCCCTGAAGCCTCCGGGGCCACGTCCCTGTGAGCGACGTGCGGGATCTGGGGCGGGGCGCCAAGCGCCGAACGGTTTGGTGGGTCCCGCCCGCCCTGGGCTGGGAGGTCGCCGAACCCTCCGCCACCCCCCTGGTACCCGAGGCCGCCGTTGCCCTGCCTGGGCGGGCGGCGGGGCCCTGCCGGGGCGGGCTGGCCGCTGGGCTGGCGGGGAGGCGCAAGCGCCAGCGAAGCTGGGCCTCAAGAGGCACTCCGCGGGCCCCTCTTAACGTCTACGGCCATACCACCCTGAACGCGCCGGAACTCGTCTGATCTCGGAAGCTAAGCAGGGTCGGGCCTGGTTAGTACTTGGATGGGAGACCGCCTGGGAATACCGGGTGCTGTAGGCTTCTTGCCTCCCGCTCCGCCTTCTCCTTTAGTCGCCCGCCGCCTCCGCCCCCGCCCCCGCCCCCGCCGGGCAGCGCTGCAGGCCCCACCTCCTCCGGCCCCTCCCACCACAGCGCGCCAGAGGGGGCGCTCCGCGCCGGCCTGGCCGGCCAGGCGGCCAGAAGGCGGCCCTGGAAGGCAGCCGCCACCCCAGCCGCTCCCGTGGTGGCTGGCCCGGACCCAGACTCCGCCGCAGGCCGGGGTGCCGTCCGTGCGGCCCACGAAGCCCTCGACCTGCACTTGGCCGCCCCCACCGGAGCCCAGCCGCGCCGCAGCCCCCTGTCTGCCCGTGTGTCTCTCCACAGCTCCCTCCGGAAAAAGCCCACCCTTTGCCACTTCGCCACGGCCGAGAGTGGGAGCGGGGTCGTGGGCTGGGACCGGTTCGCTGGGCTGGCTAGACACCAGGCGCCGGGAACTTTGCTCGGCAGTTGGCGTGGGGGCAAGGGTGGCGTTGCTGTGTCTAAGGGGCCGTGCCGGCTCAATGGTGGCTCCCAGTGGCTTCGGGCCAACTGCCGTTGGGCAGGCGGGCCGGCCAGGCCGTGGCTGGGCTGCGCCTAGCACTGTGTGGATTGACAGGGTGGGGAATGCACAAGGGACCGAGGGCCACAGGCCCTTAAGCCTCCGGGGCCAAGTCCTGTGAGCGTTGAGCGGCTCTGGGGCGGAGGGCCAAGCGCCTACAGGCCTGGAGGGTCCCGCCTGACCTGAGCTGCGAAGTCGCCCACAACTCCACCACCCCCGGGCCCTCGAGGCCTCCTGTCGCTTGCCTGGGCGGACGGCAGGGCCGCGCCGGAGAGGGTTGGCTGCCGGGCTGGCGGTAAGTCGCCAGCACCAGCGAAGCTAAGCCTCAAGAGGCACACCGTGGCCCCCGCTGCATTCTACAGCCACACCTCCCTGAACGCACCACACCTCGTCTGATCTCGGAAGCTAATCAGGGTCTGGCCTGTTTCGTACCTGGATGGGAGACCACATGGGAATACCGAGTGCTGTAGGCTTTTTTGCCTCCCGCTCCGCCTTGACATTTAGTGGCCCGCGGCCGAGGCCGCCTCCGCCCCCGCTGAGCACCGCTGCAGGCCTCACCTCCTCACGTCCCTCCCAACACAGCGCGCCGGAGGGATCGCTCCCCGCCGAGCTGGCTGGACATGCGGCCAGAATGCGGCCCTGGAAGGCAGCCGCCACCCCAGCCGCTCCCGTGGTGGCTGGCCCGGACCCAGACTCCGCCGCAGGCCGGGGTGCCGTCCGTGCGGCCCGCGAGGCCCTCGACCTGCACTTGGCCGCCCCCACCGGAGCCCAGCCGCGCCGCAGCCCCCTGTCTGCCCGTGTGTCTCTCCACAGCTCCCTCCGGAAAAAGCCCCCCCCTCCGCCGTTTCGCCACGGCCGGGGGCGGGAGCGGGGGCGGGGGCCGGGGCCGCTTCTCCGGGCCTGCCGGCCACCAGGGCCGGGGTCCTGTGCTCGGCGGGCGGCGTGGGGGCAAGGGGGGGCCTTGCTGGGGCTAAGGGGCCGTGCCCACTCCATGGTGGCTCCCAGTGGCTTCGGGCCAGCTGCTGCCCGGCCGGAGGGCCGGCCCGGCCGTGGCCGGGCTGCGCCTAACTCCGCGTGGGCGGGCAGGGGGGGATGCCCAAGGGACCGCGGCCGCCGGGCCCTGAAGCCTCCGGGGCCGCGTCCCTGTGAGCGTCGAGCGGGATCTGCGGCGGGGCGCCAAGCGCCGACGGGCCTGGAGCGTCCCGCCCGCCCTGGGCTGCGAGGTGGCCCACCACTCCGCCACCCCCGGGTCCCCGAGGCCTCCTGTCGCCTGCCTGGGCGGGCGGCAGGGCCCTGCCGGAGAGGGCTGGCCGCCGGCATGGCGGTAAGGCGCAGGCGCCAGCGAAGCTGGGCCTCAAGAGGCACCGCGCGGGCCCCTCCTGCGTCTACGGCCATACCACCCTGAACGCGCCCGATCTCGTCTGATCTCGGAAGCTAAGCAGGGTCGGGCCTGGTTAGTACTTGGATGGGAGACCGCCTGGGAATACCGGGTGCTGTAGGCTTTTTGCCTCCCGCTCCGCCTTCTCCTTTAGTCGCCCGCCGCCTCCGCCCCCGCCCCCGCCCCCGCCCCCGCCGGGCACCGCTGCAGGCCCCACCTCCTCCGGCCCCTCCCACCACAGCGCGCCAGAGGGGGCGCTCTCCGCCTGCCTGGCCGGCCAGGCGGCCAGAAGGCGGCCCTGGAAGGCAGCCGCATCCCAGCCGCTCCCGGGGTGGCTGGCCTGAACCCAGACTCCGCCTCAGGCCCGGGTGCCGGCCGTGCGGCCCGCGAGCCCCTTGACCTGCACCTGGCCGCCCCCACTAGCGCCCAGCCCCGGCGCAGCCACCTATCTGCCGGTGTGTCTCTCCACAGCTCCCTCCGGAAAAAGCCCCCCCTCCGCCGTTTCGCCACGGCCGGGGGCGGGAGCGGGGGCGGGGGCCGGGGCCGGTGCTCCGGGCCGGCCGGCCACAAGGCGCCGGGTCCTGTGCTCGGCGGGTGGCGTGGGGGCAAGGGTGGCCTTGCTGGGGCTAAGGGGCCGTGCCGACTCAATGGTGGCTCCCAGTGGGTTAAGGGCCGACTGCCGTCGGGCAGGAGGGCCGGCCCGGGCTGCGGCTGGGCTGCGCCTAGCGCCGCGTGGGCGGGCAGAGGGGAGGCCCAAGGGACCGCGGGCCCCGGGCCCTGAAGCCTCCGGGGCCACGTCCCTGTGAGCGACGTGCGGGATCTGGGGCGGGGCGCCAAGCGCCGAACGGTTTGGTGGGTCCCGCCCGCCCTGGGCTGGGAGGTCGCCGAACCCTCCGCCACCCCCCTGGTACCCGAGGCCGCCGTTGCCCTGCCTGGGCGGGCGGCGGGGCCCTGCCGGGGCGGGCTGGCCGCTGGGCTGGCGGGGAGGCGCAAGCGCCAGCGAAGCTGGGCCTCAAGAGGCACTCCGCGGGCCCCTCTTAACGTCTACGGCCATACCACCCTGAACGCGCCGGAACTCGTCTGATCTCGGAAGCTAAGCAGGGTCGGGCCTGGTTAGTACTTGGATGGGAGACCGCCTGGGAATACCGGGTGCTGTAGGCTTCTTGCCTCCCGCTCCGCCTTCTCCTTTAGTCGCCCGCCGCCTCCGCCCCCGCCCCCGCCCCCGCCGGGCAGCGCTGCAGGCCCCACCTCCTCCGGCCCCTCCCACCACAGCGCGCCAGAGGGGGCGCTCCGCGCCGGCCTGGCCGGCCAGGCGGCCAGAAGGCGGCCCTGGAAGGCAGCCGCCACCCCAGCCGCTCCCGTGGTGGCTGGCCCGGACCCAGACTCCGCCGCAGGCCGGGGTGCCGTCCGTGCGGCCCACGAAGCCCTCGACCTGCACTTGGCCGCCCCCACCGGAGCCCAGCCGCGCCGCAGCCCCCTGTCTGCCCGTGTGTCTCTCCACAGCTCCCTCCGGAAAAAGCCCACCCTTTGCCACTTCGCCACGGCCGAGAGTGGGAGCGGGGTCGTGGGCTGGGACCGGTTCGCTGGGCTGGCTAGACACCAGGCGCCGGGAACTTTGCTCGGCAGTTGGCGTGGGGGCAAGGGTGGCGTTGCTGTGTCTAAGGGGCCGTGCCGGCTCAATGGTGGCTCCCAGTGGCTTCGGGCCAACTGCCGTTGGGCAGGCGGGCCGGCCAGGCCGTGGCTGGGCTGCGCCTAGCACTGTGTGGATTGACAGGGTGGGGAATGCACAAGGGACCGAGGGCCACAGGCCCTTAAGCCTCCGGGGCCAAGTCCTGTGAGCGTTGAGCGGCTCTGGGGCGGAGGGCCAAGCGCCTACAGGCCTGGAGGGTCCCGCCTGACCTGAGCTGCGAAGTCGCCCACAACTCCACCACCCCCGGGCCCTCGAGGCCTCCTGTCGCTTGCCTGGGCGGACGGCAGGGCCGTGCCGGAGAGGGTTGGCTGCCGGGCTGGCGGTAAGTCGCCAGCACCAGCGAAGCTAAGCCTCAAGAGGCACACCGTGGCCCCCGCTGCATTCTACGGCCACACCTCCCTGAACGCACCACACCTCGTCTGATCTCGGAAGCTAATCAGGGTCTGGCCTGTTTCGTACCTGGATGGGAGACCACATGGGAATACCGAGTGCTGTAGGCTTTTTTGCCTCCCGCTCCGCCTTGACATTTAGTGGCCCGCGGCCGAGGCCGCCTCCGCCCCCGCTGAGCACCGCTGCAGGCCTCACCTCCTCACGTCCCTCCCAACACAGCGCGCCGGAGGGATCGCTCCCCGCCGAGCTGGCTGGACATGCGGCCAGAATGCGGCCCTGGAAGGCAGCCGCCACCCCAGCCGCTCCCGTGGTGGCTGGCCCGGACCCAGACTCCGCCGCAGGCCGGGGTGCCGTCCGTGCGGCCCGCGAGGCCCTCGACCTGCACTTGGCCGCCCCCACCGGAGCCCAGCCGCGCCGCAGCCCCCTGTCTGCCCGTGTGTCTCTCCACAGCTCCCTCCGGAAAAAGCCCCCCCCTCCGCCGTTTCGCCACGGCCGGGGGCGGGAGCGGGGGCGGGGGCCGGGGCCGCTTCTCCGGGCCTGCCGGCCACCAGGGCCGGGGTCCTGTGCTCGGCGGGCGGCGTGGGGGCAAGGGGGGGCCTTGCTGGGGCTAAGGGGCCGTGCCCACTCCATGGTGGCTCCCAGTGGCTTCGGGCCAGCTGCTGCCCGGCCGGAGGGCCGGCCCGGCCGTGGCCGGGCTGCGCCTAACTCCGCGTGGGCGGGCAGGGGGGGATGCCCAAGGGACCGCGGCCGCCGGGCCCTGAAGCCTCCGGGGCCGCGTCCCTGTGAGCGTCGAGCGGGATCTGCGGCGGGGCGCCAAGCGCCGACGGGCCTGGAGCGTCCCGCCCGCCCTGGGCTGCGAGGTGGCCCACCACTCCGCCACCCCCGGGTCCCCGAGGCCTCCTGTCGCCTGCCTGGGCGGGCGGCAGGGCCCTGCCGGAGAGGGCTGGCCGCCGGCATGGCGGTAAGGCGCAGGCGCCAGCGAAGCTGGGCCTCAAGAGGCACCGCGCGGGCCCCTCCTGCGTCTACGGCCATACCACCCTGAACGCGCCCGATCTCGTCTGATCTCGGAAGCTAAGCAGGGTCGGGCCTGGTTAGTACTTGGATGGGAGACCGCCTGGGAATACCGGGTGCTGTAGGCTTTTTGCCTCCCGCTCCGCCTTCTCCTTTAGTCGCCCGCCGCCTCCGCCCCCGCCCCCGCCCCCGCCCCCGCCGGGCACCGCTGCAGGCCCCACCTCCTCCGGCCCCTCCCACCACAGCGCGCCAGAGGGGGCGCTCTCCGCCTGCCTGGCCGGCCAGGCGGCCAGAAGGCGGCCCTGGAAGGCAGCCGCATCCCAGCCGCTCCCGGGGTGGCTGGCCTGAACCCAGACTCCGCCTCAGGCCCGGGTGCCGGCCGTGCGGCCCGCGAGCCCCTTGACCTGCACCTGGCCGCCCCCACTAGCGCCCAGCCCCGGCGCAGCCACCTATCTGCCGGTGTGTCTCTCCACAGCTCCCTCCGGAAAAAGCCCCCCCTCCGCCGTTTCGCCACGGCCGAGTGCGGGAGCGGGGTCGTGGGCCAGGACTCGTTCTCCGAACCGGCCGACCACTAGGCACCGGGAACAGTGCTCGGCAGTTGGCGTGGATGCAAGTGTGGCCTTGCTGGCTGTAATGGGCCATGCCAACACAATGGTGGCTCCCAGTGGATTCGGGGCAACTGCCGTCGGGCAGGAGGGCCGGCCCGGCCACGGCTAGGTTGTGCCTAGCACTGCGTGAGTGGACAGGGTTGGTAATGCCCGAGGGACCTAGGGCCAAGGGACATTAAGCCTCCGGGGCCACGTCCTTGTGAGCATCAAGCGGGACCTGGGGCGGAGCGCCAAGCACCTACGGGCCTGGAGGATCCCGCCTGACCTGAGCTGCGAGGTCGCCCTTGACTATGCAACCCCTGGGTCCCTGAGGCCTCCTGTCGCCAGCCTGGGCGGGCGGCAGGGCCTTGCTGAAGAGGGCTGACCGCCGAGCAGGGAGCAAGTCGCCAGCACCAGCGAAGCAAAGCCTCAAGAGGCACCCCGTGGCCCCGGCTGCCCTCTAAGGCCATACCACCCTGAACGTGCCCCATCTCGTCTGATCGCGGAAGCTAAGCAGGGTCGGGCCTGGTTAGTACTTGGATGGGAGACCGCCTGGGAATACCGGGTGCTGTAGGCTTTTTGCCTCCCGCTCCGCCTTCTCCTTTAGTCGCCCGCCGCCTCCGCCGCCGCCCCCGCCCCCGCCGAGCAGCGCTGCAGGCCCCACCTCCTCCGGCCCCTCCCACCACAGCGCGCCAGAGGGGGCGCTCCGCGCCGGCCTGGCCGGCCAGGCGGCCAGAAGGCGGCCCTGGAAGGCAGCCGCCACCCCAGCCGCTCCCGTGGTGGCTGGCCCGGACCCAGACTCCGCCGCAGGCCGGGGTGCCGTCCGTGCGGCCCACGAAGCCCTCGACCTGCACTTGGCCGCCCCCACCGGAGCCCAGCCGCGCCGCAGCCCCCTGTCTGCCCGTGTGTATCTCCACAGCTCCCTCCGGAAAAAGCCCACCCTCCGCCGTTTCGCCACGGCCGGGGGCGGGAGCGGGGGCGGGGGCTGGGACCGGTTCGCTGGGCTGGCTAGACACCAGGCGCCGGGTCCTGTGCTCGGCGGGTGGCGTGGGGGCAAGGGTGGCCTTGCTGGGGCTAAGGGGCCGTGCCGGCTCAATGGTGGCTCCCAGTGGGTTAAGGGCCGACTGCCGTCGGGCAGGAGGGCCGGCCAGGCCGTGGCTGGGCTGCGCCTAGCACTGTGTGGATTGACAGGGTGGGGAATGCACAAGGGACCGAGGGCCACAGGCCCTTAAGCCTCCGGGGCCAAGTCCTGTGAGCGTTGAGCGGCTCTGGGGCGGAGGGCCAAGCGCCTACAGGCCTGGAGGGTCCCGCCTGACCTGAGCTGCGAAGTCGCCCACAACTCCACCACCCCCGGGCCCTCGAGGCCTCCTGTCGCTTGCCTGGGCGGACGGCAGGGCCGCGCCGGAGAGGGTTGGCTGCCGGGCTGGCGGTGAGTCGCCAGCACCAGCGAAGCTAAGCCTCAAGAGGCACACCGTGGCCCCCGCTGCATTCTACGGCCACACCTCCCTGAACGCACCACACCTCGTCTGATCTCGGAAGCTAATCAGGGTCTGGCCTGTTTCGTACCTGGATGGGAGACCACATGGGAATACCGAGTGCTGTAGGCTTTTTTGCCTCCCGCTCCGCCTTGACATTTAGTGGCCCGCGGCCGAGGCCGCCTCCGCCCCCGCTGAGCACCGCTGCAGGCCTCACCTCCTCACGTCCCTCCCAACACAGCGCGCCGGAGGGATCGCTCCCCGCCGAGCTGGCTGGACATGCGGCCAGAATGCGGCCCTGGAAGGCAGCCGCCACCCCAGCCGCTCCCGTGGTGGCTGGCCCGGACCCAGACTCCGCCGCAGGCCGGGGTGCCGTCCGTGCGGCCCGCGAGGCCCTCGACCTGCACTTGGCCGCCCCCACCGGAGCCCAGCCGCGCCGCAGCCCCCTGTCTGCCCGTGTGTCTCTCCACAGCTCCCTCCGGAAAAAGCCCCCCCCTCCGCCGTTTCGCCACGGCCGGGGGCGGGAGCGGGGGCGGGGGCCGGGGCCGCTTCTCCGGGCCTGCCGGCCACCAGGGCCGGGGTCCTGTGCTCGGCGGGCGGCGTGGGGGCAAGGGGGGGCCTTGCTGGGGCTAAGGGGCCGTGCCCACTCCATGGTGGCTCCCAGTGGCTTCGGGCCAGCTGCTGCCCGGCCGGAGGGCCGGCCCGGCCGTGGCCGGGCTGCGCCTAACTCCGCGTGGGCGGGCAGGGGGGGATGCCCAAGGGACCGCGGCCGCCGGGCCCTGAAGCCTCCGGGGCCGCGTCCCTGTGAGCGTCGAGCGGGATCTGCGGCGGGGCGCCAAGCGCCGACGGGCCTGGAGCGTCCCGCCCGCCCTGGGCTGCGAGGTGGCCCACCACTCCGCCACCCCCGGGTCCCCGAGGCCTCCTGTCGCCTGCCTGGGCGGGCGGCAGGGCCCTGCCGGAGAGGGCTGGCCGCCGGCATGGCGGTAAGGCGCAGGCGCCAGCGAAGCTGGGCCTCAAGAGGCACCGCGCGGGCCCCTCCTGCGTCTACGGCCATACCACCCTGAACGCGCCCGATCTCGTCTGATCTCGGAAGCTAAGCAGGGTCGGGCCTGGTTAGTACTTGGATGGGAGACCGCCTGGGAATACCGGGTGCTGTAGGCTTTTTGCCTCCCGCTCCGCCTTCTCCTTTAGTCGCCCGCCGCCTCCGCCGCCGCCCCCGCCCCCGCCGGGCAGCGCTGCAGGCCCCACCTCCTCCGGCCCCTCCCACCACAGCGCGCCAGAGGGGGCGCTCCGCGCCGGCCTGGCCGGCCAGGCGGCCAGAAGGCGGCCCTGGAAGGCAGCCGCCACCCCAGCCGCTCCCGTGGTGGCTGGCCCGGACCCAGACTCCGCCGCAGGCCGGGGTGCCGTCCGTGCGGCCCACGAAGCCCTCGACCTGCACTTGGCCGCCCCCACCGGAGCCCAGCCGCGCCGCAGCCCCCTGTCTGCCCGTGTGTATCTCCACAGCTCCCTCCGGAAAAAGCCCACCCTCCGCCGTTTCGCCACGGCCGGGGGCGGGAGCGGGGGCGGGGGCTGGGACCGGTTCGCTGGGCTGGCTAGACACCAGGCGCCGGGTCCTGTGCTCGGCGGGTGGCGTGGGGGCAAGGGTGGCCTTGCTGGGGCTAAGGGGCCGTGCCGGCTCAATGGTGGCTCCCAGTGGGTTAAGGGCCGACTGCCGTCGGGCAGGAGGGCCGGCCAGGCCGTGGCTGGGCTGCGCCTAGCACTGTGTGGATTGACAGGGTGGGGAATGCACAAGGGACCGAGGGCCACAGGCCCTTAAGCCTCCGGGGCCAAGTCCTGTGAGCGTTGAGCGGCTCTGGGGCGGAGGGCCAAGCGCCTACAGGCCTGGAGGGTCCCGCCTGACCTGAGCTGCGAAGTCGCCCACAACTCCACCACCCCCGGGCCCTCGAGGCCTCCTGTCGCTTGCCTGGGCGGACGGCAGGGCCGCGCCGGAGAGGGTTGGCTGCCGGGCTGGCGGTGAGTCGCCAGCACCAGCGAAGCTAAGCCTCAAGAGGCACACCGTGGCCCCCGCTGCATTCTACGGCCACACCTCCCTGAACGCACCACACCTCGTCTGATCTCGGAAGCTAATCAGGGTCTGGCCTGTTTCGTACCTGGATGGGAGACCACATGGGAATACCGAGTGCTGTAGGCTTTTTTGCCTCCCGCTCCGCCTTGACATTTAGTGGCCCGCGGCCGAGGCCGCCTCCGCCCCCGCTGAGCACCGCTGCAGGCCTCACCTCCTCACGTCCCTCCCAACACAGCGCGCCGGAGGGATCGCTCCCCGCCGAGCTGGCTGGACATGCGGCCAGAATGCGGCCCTGGAAGGCAGCCGCCACCCCAGCCGCTCCCGTGGTGGCTGGCCCGGACCCAGACTCCGCCGCAGGCCGGGGTGCCGTCCGTGCGGCCCGCGAGGCCCTCGACCTGCACTTGGCCGCCCCCACCGGAGCCCAGCCGCGCCGCAGCCCCCTGTCTGCCCGTGTGTCTCTCCACAGCTCCCTCCGGAAAAAGCCCCCCCCTCCGCCGTTTCGCCACGGCCGGGGGCGGGAGCGGGGGCGGGGGCCGGGGCCGCTTCTCCGGGCCTGCCGGCCACCAGGGCCGGGGTCCTGTGCTCGGCGGGCGGCGTGGGGGCAAGGGGGGGCCTTGCTGGGGCTAAGGGGCCGTGCCCACTCCATGGTGGCTCCCAGTGGCTTCGGGCCAGCTGCTGCCCGGCCGGAGGGCCGGCCCGGCCGTGGCCGGGCTGCGCCTAACTCCGCGTGGGCGGGCAGGGGGGGATGCCCAAGGGACCGCGGCCGCCGGGCCCTGAAGCCTCCGGGGCCGCGTCCCTGTGAGCGTCGAGCGGGATCTGCGGCGGGGCGCCAAGCGCCGACGGGCCTGGAGCGTCCCGCCCGCCCTGGGCTGCGAGGTGGCCCACCACTCCGCCACCCCCGGGTCCCCGAGGCCTCCTGTCGCCTGCCTGGGCGGGCGGCAGGGCCCTGCCGGAGAGGGCTGGCCGCCGGCATGGCGGTAAGGCGCAGGCGCCAGCGAAGCTGGGCCTCAAGAGGCACCGCGCGGGCCCCTCCTGCGTCTACGGCCATACCACCCTGAACGCGCCCGATCTCGTCTGATCTCGGAAGCTAAGCAGGGTCGGGCCTGGTTAGTACTTGGATGGGAGACCGCCTGGGAATACCGGGTGCTGTAGGCTTTTTGCCTCCCGCTCCGCCTTCTCCTTTAGTCGCCCGCCGCCTCCGCCCCCGCCCCCGACCCCGCCCCCGCCGGGCACCGCTGCAGGCCCCACCTCCTCCGGCCCCTCCCACCACAGCGCGCCAGAGGGGGCGCTCTCCGCCTGCCTGGCCGGCCAGGCGGCCAGAAGGCGGCCCTGGAAGGCAGCCGCATCCCAGCCGCTCCCGGGGTGGCTGGCCTGAACCCAGACTCCGCCTCAGGCCCGGGTGCCGGCCGTGCGGCCCGCGAGCCCCTTGACCTGCACCTGGCCGCCCCCACTAGCGCCCAGCCCCGGCGCAGCCACCTATCTGCTGGTGTGTCTCTCCACAGCTCCCTCCGGAAAAAGCCCCCCCTCCGCCGTTTCGCCACGGCCGAGTGCGGGAGCGGGGTCGTGGGCCAGGACTCGTTCTCCGAACCGGCCGACCACTAGGCACCGGGAACAGTGCTCGGCAGTTGGTGTGGATGCAAGTGTGGCCTTGCTGGCTGTAATGGGCCATGCCAACACAATGGTGGCTCCCAGTGGATTCGGGGCAACTGCCGTCGGGCAGGAGGGCCGGCCCGGCCACGGCTATGTTGTGCCTAGCACTGCGTGAGTGGACAGGGTTGGTAATGCCCGAGGGACCTAGGGCCAAGGGACATTAAGCCTCCGGGGCCACGTCCTTGTGAGCATCAAGCGGGACCTGGGGCGGAGCGCCAAGCACCTACGGGCCTGGAGGATCCCGCCTGACCTGAGCTGCGAGGTCGCCCTTGACTATGCAACCCCTGGGTCCCTGAGGCCTCCTGTCGCCAGCCTGGACGGGCGGCAGGGCCTTGCTGAAGAGGGCTGACCGCCGAGCAGGGAGCAAGTCGCCAGCACCAGCGAAGCAAAGCCTCAAGAGGCACCCCGTGGCCCCGGCTGCCCTCTAAGGCCATACCACCCTGAACGCGCCCCATCTCGTCTGATCTCGGAAGCTAAGCAGGGTCGGGCCTGGTTAGTACTTGGATGGGAGACCGCCTGGGAATACCGGGTGCTGTAGGCTTCTTGCCTCCCGCTCCGCCTTCTCCTTTAGTCGCCCGCCGCCTCCGCCCCCGCCCCCGCCCCCGCCGGGCAGCGCTGCAGGCCCCACCTCCTCCGGCCCCTCCCACCACAGCGCGCCAGAGGGGGCGCTCCGCGCCGGCCTGGCCGGCCAGGCGGCCAGAAGGCGGCCCTGGAAGGCAGCCGCCACCCCAGCCGCTCCCGTGGTGGCTGGCCCGGACCCAGACTCCGCCGCAGGCCGGGGTGCCGTCCGTGCGGCCCACGAAGCCCTCGACCTGCACTTGGCCGCCCCCACCGGAGCCCAGCCGCGCCGCAGCCCCCTGTCTGCCCGTGTGTATCTCCACAGCTCCCTCCGGAAAAAGCCCACGCTCCGCCGTTTCGCCACGGCCGGGGGCGGGAGCGGGGGCGGGGGCTGGGACCGGTTCGCTGGGCTGGCTAGACACCAGGCGCCGGGTCCTGTGCTCGGCGGGTGGCGTGGGGGCAAGGGTGGCCTTGCTGGGGCTAAGGGGCCGTGCCGGCTCAATGGTGGCTCCCAGTGGGTTAAGGGCCGACTGCCGTCGGGCAGGAGGGCCGGCCAGGCCGTGGCTGGGCTGCGCCTAGCACTGTGTGGATTGACAGGGTGGGGAATGCACAAGGGACCGAGGGCCACAGGCCCTTAAGCCTCCGGGGCCAAGTCCTGTGAGCGTTGAGCGGCTCTGGGGCGGAGGGCCAAGCGCCTACAGGCCTGGAGGGTCCCGCCTGACCTGAGCTGCGAAGTCGCCCACAACTCCACCACCCCCGGGCCCTCGAGGCCTCCTGTCGCTTGCCTGGGCGGACGGCAGGGCCGCGCCGGAGAGGGTTGGCTGCCGGGCTGGCGGTGAGTCGCCAGCACCAGCGAAGCTAAGCCTCAAGAGGCACACCGTGGCCCCCGCTGCATTCTACGGCCACACCTCCCTGAACGCACCACACCTCGTCTGATCTCGGAAGCTAATCAGGGTCTGGCCTGTTTCGTACCTGGATGGGAGACCACATGGGAATACCGAGTGCTGTAGGCTTTTTTGCCTCCCGCTCCGCCTTGACATTTAGTGGCCCGCGGCCGAGGCCGCCTCCGCCCCCGCTGAGCACCGCTGCAGGCCTCACCTCCTCACGTCCCTCCCAACACAGCGCGCCGGAGGGATCGCTCCCCGCCGAGCTGGCTGGACATGCGGCCAGAATGCGGCCCTGGAAGGCAGCCGCCACCCCAGCCGCTCCCGTGGTGGCTGGCCCGGACCCAGACTCCGCCGCAGGCCGGGGTGCCGTCCGTGCGGCCCGCGAGGCCCTCGACCTGCACTTGGCCGCCCCCACCGGAGCCCAGCCGCGCCGCAGCCCCCTGTCTGCCCGTGTGTCTCTCCACAGCTCCCTCCGGAAAAAGCCCCCCCCTCCGCCGTTTCGCCACGGCCGGGGGCGGGAGCGGGGGCGGGGGCCGGGGCCGCTTCTCCAGGCCTGCCGGCCACCAGGGCCGGGGTCCTGTGCTCGGCGGGCGGCGTGGGGGCAAGGGGGGGCCTTGCTGGGGCTAAGGGGCCGTGCCCACTCCATGGTGGCTCCCAGTGGCTTCGGGCCAGCTGCTGCCCGGCCGGAGGGCCGGCCCGGCCGTGGCCGGGCTGCGCCTAACTCCGCGTGGGCGGGCAGGGGGGGATGCCCAAGGGACCGCGGCCGCCGGGCCCTGAAGCCTCCGGGGCCGCGTCCCTGTGAGCGTCGAGCGGGATCTGCGGCGGGGCGCCAAGCGCCGACGGGCCTGGAGCGTCCCGCCCGCCCTGGGCTGCGAGGTGGCCCACCACTCCGCCACCCCCGGGTCCCCGAGGCCTCCTGTCGCCTGCCTGGGCGGGCGGCAGGGCCCTGCCGGAGAGGGCTGGCCGCCGGCATGGCGGTAAGGCGCAGGCGCCAGCGAAGCTGGGCCTCAAGAGGCACCGCGCGGGCCCCTCCTGCGTCTACGGCCATACCACCCTGAACGCGCCCGATCTCGTCTGATCTCGGAAGCTAAGCAGGGTCGGGCCTGGTTAGTACTTGGATGGGAGACCGCCTGGGAATACCGGGTGCTGTAGGCTTTTTGCCTCCCGCTCCGCCTTCTCCTTTAGTCGCCCGCCGCCTCCGCCCCCGCCCCCGCCCCCGCCCCCGCCGGGCACCGCTGCAGGCCCCACCTCCTCCGGCCCCTCCCACCACAGCGCGCCAGAGGGGGCGCTCTCCGCCTGCCTGGCCGGCCAGGCGGCCAGAAGGCGGCCCTGGAAGGCAGCCGCATCCCAGCCGCTCCCGGGGTGGCTGGCCTGAACCCAGACTCCGCCTCAGGCCCGGGTGCCGGCCGTGCGGCCCGCGAGCCCCTTGACCTGCACCTGGCCGCCCCCACTAGCGCCCAGCCCCGGCGCAGCCACCTATCTGCCGGTGTGTCTCTCCACAGCTCCCTCCGGAAAAAGCCCCCCCTCCGCCGTTTCGCCACGGCCGAGTGCGGGAGCGGGGTCGTGGGCCAGGACTCGTTCTCCGAACCGGCCGACCACTAGGCACCGGGAACAGTGCTCGGCAGTTGGCGTGGATGCAAGTGTGGCCTTGCTGGCTGTAATGGGCCATGCCAACACAATGGTGGCTCCCAGTGGATTCGGGGCAACTGCCGTCGGGCAGGAGGGCCGGCCCGGCCACGGCTAGGTTGTGCCTAGCACTGCGTGAGTGGACAGGGTTGGTAATGCCCGAGGGACCTAGGGCCAAGGGACATTAAGCCTCCGGGGCCACGTCCTTGTGAGCATCAAGCGGGACCTGGGGCGGAGCGCCAAGCACCTACGGGCCTGGAGGATCCCGCCTGACCTGAGCTGCGAGGTCGCCCTTGACTATGCAACCCCTGGGTCCCTGAGGCCTCCTGTCGCCAGCCTGGGCGGGCGGCAGGGCCTTGCTGAAGAGGGCTGACCGCCGAGCAGGGAGCAAGTCGCCAGCACCAGCGAAGCAAAGCCTCAAGAGGCACCCCGTGGCCCCGGCTGCCCTCTAAGGCCATACCACCCTGAACGTGCCCCATCTCGTCTGATCGCGGAAGCTAAGCAGGGTCGGGCCTGGTTAGTACTTGGATGGGAGACCGCCTGGGAATACCGGGTGCTGTAGGCTTTTTGCCTCCCGCTCCGCCTTCTCCTTTAGTCGCCCGCCGCCTCCGCCGCCGCCCCCGCCCCCGCCGAGCAGCGCTGCAGGCCCCACCTCCTCCGGCCCCTCCCACCACAGCGCGCCAGAGGGGGCGCTCCGCGCCGGCCTGGCCGGCCAGGCGGCCAGAAGGCGGCCCTGGAAGGCAGCCGCCACCCCAGCCGCTCCCGTGGTGGCTGGCCCGGACCCAGACTCCGCCGCAGGCCGGGGTGCCGTCCGTGCGGCCCACGAAGCCCTCGACCTGCACTTGGCCGCCCCCACCGGAGCCCAGCCGCGCCGCAGCCCCCTGTCTGCCCGTGTGTATCTCCACAGCTCCCTCCGGAAAAAGCCCACCCTCCGCCGTTTCGCCACGGCCGGGGGCGGGAGCGGGAGCGGGGGCGGGGGCTGGGACCGGTTCGCTGGGCTGGCTAGACACCAGGCGCCGGGTCCTGTGCTCGGCGGGTGGCGTGGGGGCAAGGGTGGCCTTGCTGGGGCTAAGGGGCCGTGCCGGCTCAATGGTGGCTCCCAGTGGGTTAAGGGCCGACTGCCGTCGGGCAGGAGGGCCGGCCAGGCCGTGGCTGGGCTGCGCCTAGCACTGTGTGGATTGACAGGGTGGGGAATGCACAAGGGACCGAGGGCCACAGGCCCTTAAGCCTCCGGGGCCAAGTCCTGTGAGCGTTGAGCGGCTCTGGGGCGGAGGGCCAAGCGCCTACAGGCCTGGAGGGTCCCGCCTGACCTGAGCTGCGAAGTCGCCCACAACTCCACCACCCCCGGGCCCTCGAGGCCTCCTGTCGCTTGCCTGGGCGGACGGCAGGGCCGCGCCGGAGAGGGTTGGCTGCCGGGCTGGCGGTGAGTCGCCAGCACCAGCGAAGCTAAGCCTCAAGAGGCACACCGTGGCCCCCGCTGCATTCTACGGCCACACCTCCCTGAACGCACCACACCTCGTCTGATCTCGGAAGCTAATCAGGGTCTGGCCTGTTTCGTACCTGGATGGGAGACCACATGGGAATACCGAGTGCTGTAGGCTTTTTTGCCTCCCGCTCCGCCTTGACATTTAGTGGCCCGCGGCCGAGGCCGCCTCCGCCCCCGCTGAGCACCGCTGCAGGCCTCACCTCCTCACGTCCCTCCCAACACAGCGCGCCGGAGGGATCGCTCCCCGCCGAGCTGGCTGGACATGCGGCCAGAATGCGGCCCTGGAAGGCAGCCGCCACCCCAGCCGCTCCCGTGGTGGCTGGCCCGGACCCAGACTCCGCCGCAGGCCGGGGTGCCGTCCGTGCGGCCCGCGAGGCCCTCGACCTGCACTTGGCCGCCCCCACCGGAGCCCAGCCGCGCCGCAGCCCCCTGTCTGCCCGTGTGTCTCTCCACAGCTCCCTCCGGAAAAAGCCCCCCCCTCCGCCGTTTCGCCACGGCCGGGGGCGGGAGCGGGGGCGGGGGCCGGGGCCGCTTCTCCGGGCCTGCCGGCCACCAGGGCCGGGGTCCTGTGCTCGGCGGGCGGCGTGGGGGCAAGGGGGGGCCTTGCTGGGGCTAAGGGGCCGTGCCCACTCCATGGTGGCTCCCAGTGGCTTCGGGCCAGCTGCTGCCCGGCCGGAGGGCCGGCCCGGCCGTGGCCGGGCTGCGCCTAACTCCGCGTGGGCGGGCAGGGGGGGATGCCCAAGGGACCGCGGCCGCCGGGCCCTGAAGCCTCCGGGGCCGCGTCCCTGTGAGCGTCGAGCGGGATCTGCGGCGGGGCGCCAAGCGCCGACGGGCCTGGAGCGTCCCGCCCGCCCTGGGCTGCGAGGTGGCCCACCACTCCGCCACCCCCGGGTCCCCGAGGCCTCCTGTCGCCTGCCTGGGCGGGCGGCAGGGCCCTGCCGGAGAGGGCTGGCCGCCGGCATGGCGGTAAGGCGCAGGCGCCAGCGAAGCTGGGCCTCAAGAGGCACCGCGCGGGCCCCTCCTGCGTCTACGGCCATACCACCCTGAACGCGCCCGATCTCGTCTGATCTCGGAAGCTAAGCAGGGTCGGGCCTGGTTAGTACTTGGATGGGAGACCGCCTGGGAATACCGGGTGCTGTAGGCTTTTTGCCTCCCGCTCCGCCTTCTCCTTTAGTCGCCCGCCGCCTCCGCCCCCGCCCCCGACCCCGCCCCCGCCGGGCACCGCTGCAGGCCCCACCTCCTCCGGCCCCTCCCACCACAGCGCGCCAGAGGGGGCGCTCTCCGCCTGCCTGGCCGGCCAGGCGGCCAGAAGGCGGCCCTGGAAGGCAGCCGCATCCCAGCCGCTCCCGGGGTGGCTGGCCTGAACCCAGACTCCGCCTCAGGCCCGGGTGCCGGCCGTGCGGCCCGCGAGCCCCTTGACCTGCACCTGGCCGCCCCCACTAGCGCCCAGCCCCGGCGCAGCCACCTATCTGCCGGTGTGTCTCTCCACAGCTCCCTCCGGAAAAAGCCCCCCCTCCGCCGTTTCGCCACGGCCGAGTGCGGGAGCGGGGTCGTGGGCCAGGACTCGTTCTCCGAACCGGCCGACCACTAGGCACCGGGAACAGTGCTCGGCAGTTGGCGTGGATGCAAGTGTGGCCTTGCTGGCTGTAATGGGCCATGCCAACACAATGGTGGCTCCCAGTGGATTCGGGGCAACTGCCGTCGGGCAGGAGGGCCGGCCCGGCCACGGCTAGGTTGTGCCTAGCACTGCGTGAGTGGACAGGGTTGGTAATGCCCGAGGGACCTAGGGCCAAGGGACATTAAGCCTCCGGGGCCACGTCCTTGTGAGCATCAAGCGGGACCTGGGGCGGAGCGCCAAGCACCTACGGGCCTGGAGGATCCCGCCTGACCTGAGCTGCGAGGTCGCCCTTGACTATGCAACCCCTGGGTCCCTGAGGCCTCCTGTCGCCAGCCTGGGCGGGCGGCAGGGCCTTGCTGAAGAGGGCTGACCGCCGAGCAGGGAGCAAGTCGCCAGCACCAGCGAAGCAAAGCCTCAAGAGGCACCCCGTGGCCCCGGCTGCCCTCTAAGGCCATACCACCCTGAACGTGCCCCATCTCGTCTGATCGCGGAAGCTAAGCAGGGTCGGGCCTGGTTAGTACTTGGATGGGAGACCGCCTGGGAATACCGGGTGCTGTAGGCTTTTTGCCTCCCGCTCCGCCTTCTCCTTTAGTCGCCCGCCGCCTCCGCCGCCGCCCCCGCCCCCGCCGAGCAGCGCTGCAGGCCCCACCTCCTCCGGCCCCTCCCACCACAGCGCGCCAGAGGGGGCGCTCCGCGCCGGCCTGGCCGGCCAGGCGGCCAGAAGGCGGCCCTGGAAGGCAGCCGCCACCCCAGCCGCTCCCGTGGTGGCTGGCCCGGACCCAGACTCCCCCCCCCCCACGCCCCCCCCCCCGCCCAGGCCGGGGTGCCGTCCGTGCCCGGCCACGAAGCCCTCGACCTGCACTTGGCCGCCCCCACCGGAGCCCAGCCGCGCCGCAGCCCCCTGTCTGCCCGTGTGTATCTCCACAGCTCCCTCCGGAAAAAGCCCACCCTCCGCCGTTTCGCCACGGCCGGGGGCGGGAGCGGGGGCGGGGGCTGGGACCGGTTCGCTGGGCTGGCTAGACACCAGGCGCCGGGTCCTGTGCTCGGCGGGTGGCGTGGGGGCAAGGGTGGCCTTGCTGGGGCTAAATGGTGGCTCCCAGTGGGTTAAGGGCCGACTGCCGTCGGGCAGGAGGGCCGGCCAGGCCGTGGCTGGGCTGCGCCTAGCACTGTGTGGATTGACAGGGTGGGGAATGCACAAGGGACCGAGGGCCACAGGCCCTTAAGCCTCCGGGGCCAAGTCCTGTGAGCGTTGAGCGGCTCTGGGGCGGAGGGCCAAGCGCCTACAGGCCTGGAGGGTCCCGCCTGACCTGAGCTGCGAAGTCGCCCACAACTCCACCACCCCCGGGCCCTCGAGGCCTCCTGTCGCTTGCCTGGGCGGACGGCAGGGCCGCGCCGGAGAGGGTTGGCTGCCGGGCTGGCGGTGAGTCGCCAGCACCAGCGAAGCTAAGCCTCAAGAGGCACACCGTGGCCCCCGCTGCATTCTACGGCCACACCTCCCTGAACGCACCACACCTCGTCTGATCTCGGAAGCTAATCAGGGTCTGGCCTGTTTCGTACCTGGATGGGAGACCACATGGGAATACCGAGTGCTGTAGGCTTTTTTGCCTCCCGCTCCGCCTTGACATTTAGTGGCCCGCGGCCGAGGCCGCCTCCGCCCCCGCTGAGCACCGCTGCAGGCCTCACCTCCTCACGTCCCTCCCAACACAGCGCGCCGGAGGGATCGCTCCCCGCCGAGCTGGCTGGACATGCGGCCAGAATGCGGCCCTGGAAG
This sequence comes from Eubalaena glacialis, assembly GCF_028564815.1. Classification (NCBI taxonomy): domain Eukaryota; kingdom Metazoa; phylum Chordata; class Mammalia; order Artiodactyla; family Balaenidae; genus Eubalaena; species Eubalaena glacialis. The sequence goes on from NW_026871260.1 coordinate 135,286, forward strand.
GCAGCCGCCACCCCAGCCGCTCCCGTGGTGGCTGGCCCGGACCCAGACTCCGCCGCAGGCCGGGGTGCCGTCCGTGCGGCCCGCGAGGCCCTCGACCTGCACTTGGCCGCCCCCACCGGAGCCCAGCCGCGCCGCAGCCCCCTGTCTGCCCGTGTGTCTCTCCACAGCTCCCTCCGGAAAAAGCCCCCCCCTCCGCCGTTTCGCCACGGCCGGGGGCGGGAGCGGGGGCGGGGGCCGGGGCCGCTTCTCCGGGCCTGCCGGCCACCAGGGCCGGGGTCCTGTGCTCGGCGGGCGGCGTGGGGGCAAGGGGGGGCCTTGCTGGGGCTAAGGGGCCGTGCCCACTCCATGGTGGCTCCCAGTGGCTTCGGGCCAGCTGCTGCCCGGCCGGAGGGCCGGCCCGGCCGTGGCCGGGCTGCGCCTAACTCCGCGTGGGCGGGCAGGGGGGGATGCCCAAGGGACCGCGGCCGCCGGGCCCTGAAGCCTCCGGGGCCGCGTCCCTGTGAGCGTCGAGCGGGATCTGCGGCGGGGCGCCAAGCGCCGACGGGCCTGGAGCGTCCCGCCCGCCCTGGGCTGCGAGGTGGCCCACCACTCCGCCACCCCCGGGTCCCCGAGGCCTCCTGTCGCCTGCCTGGGCGGGCGGCAGGGCCCTGCCGGAGAGGGCTGGCCGCCGGCATGGCGGTAAGGCGCAGGCGCCAGCGAAGCTGGGCCTCAAGAGGCACCGCGCGGGCCCCTCCTGCGTCTACGGCCATACCACCCTGAACGCGCCCGATCTCGTCTGATCTCGGAAGCTAAGCAGGGTCGGGCCTGGTTAGTACTTGGATGGGAGACCGCCTGGGAATACCGGGTGCTGTAGGCTTTTTGCCTCCCGCTCCGCCTTCTCCTTTAGTCGCCCGCCGCCTCCGCCCCCGCCCCCGCCCCCGCCCCCGCCGGGCACCGCTGCAGGCCCCACCTCCTCCGGCCCCTCCCACCACAGCGCGCCAGAGGGGGCGCTCTCCGCCTGCCTGGCCGGCCAGGCGGCCAGAAGGCGGCCCTGGAAGGCAGCCGCATCCCAGCCGCTCCCGGGGTGGCTGGCCTGAACCCAGACTCCGCCTCAGGCCCGGGTGCCGGCCGTGCGGCCCGCGAGCCCCTTGACCTGCACCTGGCCGCCCCCACTAGCGCCCAGCCCCGGCGCAGCCACCTATCTGCCGGTGTGTCTCTCCACAGCTCCCTCCGGAAAAAGCCCCCCCTCCGCCGTTTCGCCACGGCCGAGTGCGGGAGCGGGGTCGTGGGCCAGGACTCGTTCTCCGAACCGGCCGACCACTAGGCACCGGGAACAGTGCTCGGCAGTTGGCGTGGATGCAAGTGTGGCCTTGCTGGCTGTAATGGGCCATGCCAACACAATGGTGGCTCCCAGTGGATTCGGGGCAACTGCCGTCGGGCAGGAGGGCCGGCCCGGCCACGGCTAGGTTGTGCCTAGCACTGCGTGAGTGGACAGGGTTGGTAATGCCCGAGGGACCTAGGGCCAAGGGACATTAAGCCTCCGGGGCCACGTCCTTGTGAGCATCAAGCGGGACCTGGGGCGGAGCGCCAAGCACCTACGGGCCTGGAGGATCCCGCCTGACCTGAGCTGCGAGGTCGCCCTTGACTATGCAACCCCTGGGTCCCTGAGGCCTCCTGTCGCCAGCCTGGGCGGGCGGCAGGGCCTTGCTGAAGAGGGCTGACCGCCGAGCAGGGAGCAAGTCGCCAGCACCAGCGAAGCAAAGCCTCAAGAGGCACCCCGTGGCCCCGGCTGCCCTCTAAGGCCATACCACCCTGAACGTGCCCCATCTCGTCTGATCGCGGAAGCTAAGCAGGGTCGGGCCTGGTTAGTACTTGGATGGGAGACCGCCTGGGAATACCGGGTGCTGTAGGCTTTTTGCCTCCCGCTCCGCCTTCTCCTTTAGTCGCCCGCCGCCTCCGCCGCCGCCCCCGCCCCCGCCGAGCAGCGCTGCAGGCCCCACCTCCTCCGGCCCCTCCCACCACAGCGCGCCAGAGGGGGCGCTCCGCGCCGGCCTGGCCGGCCAGGCGGCCAGAAGGCGGCCCTGGAAGGCAGCCGCCACCCCAGCCGCTCCCGTGGTGGCTGGCCCGGACCCAGACTCCGCCGCAGGCCGGGGTGCCGTCCGTGCGGCCCACGAAGCCCTCGACCTGCACTTGGCCGCCCCCACCGGAGCCCAGCCGCGCCGCAGCCCCCTGTCTGCCCGTGTGTATCTCCACAGCTCCCTCCGGAAAAAGCCCACCCTCCGCCGTTTCGCCACGGCCGGGGGCGGGAGCGGGAGCGGGGGCGGGGGCTGGGACCGGTTCGCTGGGCTGGCTAGACACCAGGCGCCGGGTCCTGTGCTCGGCGGGTGGCGTGGGGGCAAGGGTGGCCTTGCTGGGGCTAAGGGGCCGTGCCGGCTCAATGGTGGCTCCCAGTGGGTTAAGGGCCGACTGCCGTCGGGCAGGAGGGCCGGCCAGGCCGTGGCTGGGCTGCGCCTAGCACTGTGTGGATTGACAGGGTGGGGAATGCACAAGGGACCGAGGGCCACAGGCCCTTAAGCCTCCGGGGCCAAGTCCTGTGAGCGTTGAGCGGCTCTGGGGCGGAGGGCCAAGCGCCTACAGGCCTGGAGGGTCCCGCCTGACCTGAGCTGCGAAGTCGCCCACAACTCCACCACCCCCGGGCCCTCGAGGCCTCCTGTCGCTTGCCTGGGCGGACGGCAGGGCCGCGCCGGAGAGGGTTGGCTGCCGGGCTGGCGGTGAGTCGCCAGCACCAGCGAAGCTAAGCCTCAAGAGGCACACCGTGGCCCCCGCTGCATTCTACGGCCACACCTCCCTGAACGCACCACACCTCGTCTGATCTCGGAAGCTAATCAGGGTCTGGCCTGTTTCGTACCTGGATGGGAGACCACATGGGAATACCGAGTGCTGTAGGCTTTTTTGCCTCCCGCTCCGCCTTGACATTTAGTGGCCCGCGGCCGAGGCCGCCTCCGCCCCCGCTGAGCACCGCTGCAGGCCTCACCTCCTCACGTCCCTCCCAACACAGCGCGCCGGAGGGATCGCTCCCCGCCGAGCTGGCTGGACATGCGGCCAGAATGCGGCCCTGGAAGGCAGCCGCCACCCCAGCCGCTCCCGTGGTGGCTGGCCCGGACCCAGACTCCGCCGCAGGCCGGGGTGCCGTCCGTGCGGCCCGCGAGGCCCTCGACCTGCACTTGGCCGCCCCCACCGGAGCCCAGCCGCGCCGCAGCCCCCTGTCTGCCCGTGTGTCTCTCCACAGCTCCCTCCGGAAAAAGCCCCCCCCTCCGCCGTTTCGCCACGGCCGGGGGCGGGAGCGGGGGCGGGGGCCGGGGCCGCTTCTCCGGGCCTGCCGGCCACCAGGGCCGGGGTCCTGTGCTCGGCGGGCGGCGTGGGGGCAAGGGGGGGCCTTGCTGGGGCTAAGGGGCCGTGCCCACTCCATGGTGGCTCCCAGTGGCTTCGGGCCAGCTGCTGCCCGGCCGGAGGGCCGGCCCGGCCGTGGCCGGGCTGCGCCTAACTCCGCGTGGGCGGGCAGGGGGGGATGCCCAAGGGACCGCGGCCGCCGGGCCCTGAAGCCTCCGGGGCCGCGTCCCTGTGAGCGTCGAGCGGGATCTGCGGCGGGGCGCCAAGCGCCGACGGGCCTGGAGCGTCCCGCCCGCCCTGGGCTGCGAGGTGGCCCACCACTCCGCCACCCCCGGGTCCCCGAGGCCTCCTGTCGCCTGCCTGGGCGGGCGGCAGGGCCCTGCCGGAGAGGGCTGGCCGCCGGCATGGCGGTAAGGCGCAGGCGCCAGCGAAGCTGGGCCTCAAGAGGCACCGCGCGGGCCCCTCCTGCGTCTACGGCCATACCACCCTGAACGCGCCCGATCTCGTCTGATCTCGGAAGCTAAGCAGGGTCGGGCCTGGTTAGTACTTGGATGGGAGACCGCCTGGGAATACCGGGTGCTGTAGGCTTTTTGCCTCCCGCTCCGCCTTCTCCTTTAGTCGCCCGCCGCCTCCGCCCCCGCCCCCGACCCCGCCCCCGCCGGGCACCGCTGCAGGCCCCACCTCCTCCGGCCCCTCCCACCACAGCGCGCCAGAGGGGGCGCTCTCCGCCTGCCTGGCCGGCCAGGCGGCCAGAAGGCGGCCCTGGAAGGCAGCCGCATCCCAGCCGCTCCCGGGGTGGCTGGCCTGAACCCAGACTCCGCCTCAGGCCCGGGTGCCGGCCGTGCGGCCCGCGAGCCCCTTGACCTGCACCTGGCCGCCCCCACTAGCGCCCAGCCCCGGCGCAGCCACCTATCTGCCGGTGTGTCTCTCCACAGCTCCCTCCGGAAAAAGCCCCCCCTCCGCCGTTTCGCCACGGCCGAGTGCGGGAGCGGGGTCGTGGGCCAGGACTCGTTCTCCGAACCGGCCGACCACTAGGCACCGGGAACAGTGCTCGGCAGTTGGCGTGGATGCAAGTGTGGCCTTGCTGGCTGTAATGGGCCATGCCAACACAATGGTGGCTCCCAGTGGATTCGGGGCAACTGCCGTCGGGCAGGAGGGCCGGCCCGGCCACGGCTAGGTTGTGCCTAGCACTGCGTGAGTGGACAGGGTTGGTAATGCCCGAGGGACCTAGGGCCAAGGGACATTAAGCCTCCGGGGCCACGTCCTTGTGAGCATCAAGCGGGACCTGGGGCGGAGCGCCAAGCACCTACGGGCCTGGAGGATCCCGCCTGACCTGAGCTGCGAGGTCGCCCTTGACTATGCAACCCCTGGGTCCCTGAGGCCTCCTGTCGCCAGCCTGGACGGGCGGCAGGGCCTTGCTGAAGAGGGCTGACCGCCGAGCAGGGAGCAAGTCGCCAGCACCAGCGAAGCAAAGCCTCAAGAGGCACCCCGTGGCCCCGGCTGCCCTCTAAGGCCATACCACCCTGAACGCGCCCCATCTCGTCTGATCTCGGAAGCTAAGCAGGGTCGGGCCTGGTTAGTACTTGGATGGGAGACCGCCTGGGAATACCGGGTGCTGTAGGCTTCTTGCCTCCCGCTCCGCCTTCTCCTTTAGTCGCCCGCCGCCTCCGCCCCCGCCCCCGCCCCCGCCGGGCAGCGCTGCAGGCCCCACCTCCTCCGGCCCCTCCCACCACAGCGCGCCAGAGGGGGCGCTCCGCGCCGGCCTGGCCGGCCAGGCGGCCAGAAGGCGGCCCTGGAAGGCAGCCGCCACCCCAGCCGCTCCCGTGGTGGCTGGCCCGGACCCAGACTCCGCCGCAGGCCGGGGTGCCGTCCGTGCGGCCCACGAAGCCCTCGACCTGCACTTGGCCGCCCCCACCGGAGCCCAGCCGCGCCGCAGCCCCCTGTCTGCCCGTGTGTATCTCCACAGCTCCCTCCGGAAAAAGCCCACGCTCCGCCGTTTCGCCACGGCCGGGGGCGGGAGCGGGGGTGGGGGCTGGGACCGGTTCGCTGGGCTGGCTAGACACCAGGCGCCGGGTCCTGTGCTCGGCGGGTGGCGTGGGGGCAAGGGTGGCCTTGCTGGGGCTAAGGGGCCGTGCCGGCTCAATGGTGGCTCCCAGTGGGTTAAGGGCCGACTGCCGTCGGGCAGGAGGGCCGGCCAGGCCGTGGCTGGGCTGCGCCTAGCACTGTGTGGATTGACAGGGTGGGGAATGCACAAGGGACCGAGGGCCACAGGCCCTTAAGCCTCCGGGGCCAAGTCCTGTGAGCGTTGAGCGGCTCTGGGGCGGAGGGCCAAGCGCCTACAGGCCTGGAGGGTCCCGCCTGACCTGAGCTGCGAAGTCGCCCACAACTCCACCACCCCCGGGCCCTCGAGGCCTCCTGTCGCTTGCCTGGGCGGACGGCAGGGCCGCGCCGGAGAGGGTTGGCTGCCGGGCTGGCGGTGAGTCGCCAGCACCAGCGAAGCTAAGCCTCAAGAGGCACACCGTGGCCCCCGCTGCATTCTACGGCCACACCTCCCTGAACGCACCACACCTCGTCTGATCTCGGAAGCTAATCAGGGTCTGGCCTGTTTCGTACCTGGATGGGAGACCACATGGGAATACCGAGTGCTGTAGGCTTTTTTGCCTCCCGCTCCGCCTTGACATTTAGTGGCCCGCGGCCGAGGCCGCCTCCGCCCCCGCTGAGCACCGCTGCAGGCCTCACCTCCTCACGTCCCTCCCAACACAGCGCGCCGGAGGGATCGCTCCCCGCCGAGCTGGCTGGACATGCGGCCAGAATGCGGCCCTGGAAGGCAGCCGCCACCCCAGCCGCTCCCGTGGTGGCTGGCCCGGACCCAGACTCCGCCGCAGGCCGGGGTGCCGTCCGTGCGGCCCGCGAGGCCCTCGACCTGCACTTGGCCGCCCCCACCGGAGCCCAGCCGCGCCGCAGCCCCCTGTCTGCCCGTGTGTCTCTCCACAGCTCCCTCCGGAAAAAGCCCCCCCCTCCGCCGTTTCGCCACGGCCGGGGGCGGGAGCGGGGGCGGGGGCCGGGGCCGCTTCTCCGGGCCTGCCGGCCACCAGGGCCGGGGTCCTGTGCTCGGCGGGCGGCGTGGGGGCAAGGGGGGGCCTTGCTGGGGCTAAGGGGCCGTGCCCACTCCATGGTGGCTCCCAGTGGCTTCGGGCCAGCTGCTGCCCGGCCGGAGGGCCGGCCCGGCCGTGGCCGGGCTGCGCCTAACTCCGCGTGGGCGGGCAGGGGGGGATGCCCAAGGGACCGCGGCCGCCGGGCCCTGAAGCCTCCGGGGCCGCGTCCCTGTGAGCGTCGAGCGGGATCTGCGGCGGGGCGCCAAGCGCCGACGGGCCTGGAGCGTCCCGCCCGCCCTGGGCTGCGAGGTGGCCCACCACTCCGCCACCCCCGGGTCCCCGAGGCCTCCTGTCGCCTGCCTGGGCGGGCGGCAGGGCCCTGCCGGAGAGGGCTGGCCGCCGGCATGGCGGTAAGGCGCAGGCGCCAGCGAAGCTGGGCCTCAAGAGGCACCGCGCGGGCCCCTCCTGCGTCTACGGCCATACCACCCTGAACGCGCCCGATCTCGTCTGATCTCGGAAGCTAAGCAGGGTCGGGCCTGGTTAGTACTTGGATGGGAGACCGCCTGGGAATACCGGGTGCTGTAGGCTTTTTGCCTCCCGCTCCGCCTTCTCCTTTAGTCGCCCGCCGCCTCCGCCCCCGCCCCCGCCCCCGCCCCCGCCGGGCACCGCTGCAGGCCCCACCTCCTCCGGCCCCTCCCACCACAGCGCGCCAGAGGGGGCGCTCTCCGCCTGCCTGGCCGGCCAGGCGGCCAGAAGGCGGCCCTGGAAGGCAGCCGCATCCCAGCCGCTCCCGGGGTGGCTGGCCTGAACCCAGACTCCGCCTCAGGCCCGGGTGCCGGCCGTGCGGCCCGCGAGCCCCTTGACCTGCACCTGGCCGCCCCCACTAGCGCCCAGCCCCGGCGCAGCCACCTATCTGCCGGTGTGTCTCTCCACAGCTCCCTCCGGAAAAAGCCCCCCCTCCGCCGTTTCGCCACGGCCGAGTGCGGGAGCGGGGTCGTGGGCCAGGACTCGTTCTCCGAACCGGCCGACCACTAGGCACCGGGAACAGTGCTCGGCAGTTGGCGTGGATGCAAGTGTGGCCTTGCTGGCTGTAATGGGCCATGCCAACACAATGGTGGCTCCCAGTGGATTCGGGGCAACTGCCGTCGGGCAGGAGGGCCGGCCCGGCCACGGCTAGGTTGTGCCTAGCACTGCGTGAGTGGACAGGGTTGGTAATGCCCGAGGGACCTAGGGCCAAGGGACATTAAGCCTCCGGGGCCACGTCCTTGTGAGCATCAAGCGGGACCTGGGGCGGAGCGCCAAGCACCTACGGGCCTGGAGGATCCCGCCTGACCTGAGCTGCGAGGTCGCCCTTGACTATGCAACCCCTGGGTCCCTGAGGCCTCCTGTCGCCAGCCTGGGCGGGCGGCAGGGCCTTGCTGAAGAGGGCTGACCGCCGAGCAGGGAGCAAGTCGCCAGCACCAGCGAAGCAAAGCCTCAAGAGGCACCCCGTGGCCCCGGCTGCCCTCTAAGGCCATACCACCCTGAACGTGCCCCATCTCGTCTGATCGCGGAAGCTAAGCAGGGTCGGGCCTGGTTAGTACTTGGATGGGAGACCGCCTGGGAATACCGGGTGCTGTAGGCTTTTTGCCTCCCGCTCCGCCTTCTCCTTTAGTCGCCCGCCGCCTCCGCCGCCGCCCCCGCCCCCGCCGAGCAGCGCTGCAGGCCCCACCTCCTCCGGCCCCTCCCACCACAGCGCGCCAGAGGGGGCGCTCCGCGCCGGCCTGGCCGGCCAGGCGGCCAGAAGGCGGCCCTGGAAGGCAGCCGCCACCCCAGCCGCTCCCGTGGTGGCTGGCCCGGACCCAGACTCCGCCGCAGGCCGGGGTGCCGTCCGTGCGGCCCACGAAGCCCTCGACCTGCACTTGGCCGCCCCCACCGGAGCCCAGCCGCGCCGCAGCCCCCTGTCTGCCCGTGTGTATCTCCACAGCTCCCTCCGGAAAAAGCCCACCCTCCGCCGTTTCGCCACGGCCGGGGGCGGGAGCGGGGGCGGGGGCTGGGACCGGTTCGCTGGGCTGGCTAGACACCAGGCGCCGGGTCCTGTGCTCGGCGGGTGGCGTGGGGGCAAGGGTGGCCTTGCTGGGGCTAAGGGGCCGTGCCGGCTCAATGGTGGCTCCCAGTGGGTTAAGGGCCGACTGCCGTCGGGCAGGAGGGCCGGCCAGGCCGTGGCTGGGCTGCGCCTAGCACTGTGTGGATTGACAGGGTGGGGAATGCACAAGGGACCGAGGGCCACAGGCCCTTAAGCCTCCGGGGCCAAGTCCTGTGAGCGTTGAGCGGCTCTGGGGCGGAGGGCCAAGCGCCTACAGGCCTGGAGGGTCCCGCCTGACCTGAGCTGCGAAGTCGCCCACAACTCCACCACCCCCGGGCCCTCGAGGCCTCCTGTCGCTTGCCTGGGCGGACGGCAGGGCCGCGCCGGAGAGGGTTGGCTGCCGGGCTGGCGGTGAGTCGCCAGCACCAGCGAAGCTAAGCCTCAAGAGGCACACCGTGGCCCCCGCTGCATTCTACGGCCACACCTCCCTGAACGCACCACACCTCGTCTGATCTCGGAAGCTAATCAGGGTCTGGCCTGTTTCGTACCTGGATGGGAGACCACATGGGAATACCGAGTGCTGTAGGCTTTTTTGCCTCCCGCTCCGCCTTGACATTTAGTGGCCCGCGGCCGAGGCCGCCTCCGCCCCCGCTGAGCACCGCTGCAGGCCTCACCTCCTCACGTCCCTCCCAACACAGCGCGCCGGAGGGATCGCTCCCCGCCGAGCTGGCTGGACATGCGGCCAGAATGCGGCCCTGGAAGGCAGCCGCCACCCCAGCCGCTCCCGTGGTGGCTGGCCCGGACCCAGACTCCGCCGCAGGCCGGGGTGCCGTCCGTGCGGCCCGCGAGGCCCTCGACCTGCACTTGGCCGCCCCCACCGGAGCCCAGCCGCGCCGCAGCCCCCTGTCTGCCCGTGTGTCTCTCCACAGCTCCCTCCGGAAAAAGCCCCCCCCTCCGCCGTTTCGCCACGGCTGGGGGCGGGAGCGGGGGCGGGGGCCGGGGCCGCTTCTCCGGGCCTGCCGGCCACCAGGGCCGGGGTCCTGTGCTCGGCGGGCGGCGTGGGGGCAAGGGGGGGCCTTGCTGGGGCTAAGGGGCCGTGCCCACTCCATGGTGGCTCCCAGTGGCTTCGGGCCAGCTGCTGCCCGGCCGGAGGGCCGGCCCGGCCGTGGCCGGGCTGCGCCTAACTCCGCGTGGGCGGGCAGGGGGGGATGCCCAAGGGACCGCGGCCGCCGGGCCCTGAAGCCTCCGGGGCCGCGTCCCTGTGAGCGTCGAGCGGGATCTGCGGCGGGGCGCCAAGCGCCGACGGGCCTGGAGCGTCCCGCCCGCCCTGGGCTGCGAGGTGGCCCACCACTCCGCCACCCCCGGGTCCCCGAGGCCTCCTGTCGCCTGCCTGGGCGGGCGGCAGGGCCCTGCCGGAGAGGGCTGGCCGCCGGCATGGCGGTAAGGCGCAGGCGCCAGCGAAGCTGGGCCTCAAGAGGCACCGCGCGGGCCCCTCCTGCGTCTACGGCCATACCACCCTGAACGCGCCCGATCTCGTCTGATCTCGGAAGCTAAGCAGGGTCGGGCCTGGTTAGTACTTGGATGGGAGACCGCCTGGGAATACCGGGTGCTGTAGGCTTTTTGCCTCCCGCTCCGCCTTCTCCTTTAGTCGCCCGCCGCCTCCGCCCCCGCCCCCGCCCCCGCCCCCGCCGGGCACCGCTGCAGGCCCCACCTCCTCCGGCCCCTCCCACCACAGCGCGCCAGAGGGGGCGCTCTCCGCCTGCCTGGCCGGCCAGGCGGCCAGAAGGCGGCCCTGGAAGGCAGCCGCATCCCAGCCGCTCCCGGGGTGGCTGGCCTGAACCCAGACTCCGCCTCAGGCCCGGGTGCCGGCCGTGCGGCCCGCGAGCCCCTTGACCTGCACCTGGCCGCCCCCACTAGCGCCCAGCCCCGGCGCAGCCACCTATCTGCCGGTGTGTCTCTCCACAGCTCCCTCCGGAAAAAGCCCCCCCTCCGCCGTTTCGCCACGGCCGAGTGCGGGAGCGGGGTCGTGGGCCAGGACTCGTTCTCCGAACCGGCCGACCACTAGGCACCGGGAACAGTGCTCGGCAGTTGGCGTGGATGCAAGTGTGGCCTTGCTGGCTGTAATGGGCCATGCCAACACAATGGTGGCTCCCAGTGGATTCGGGGCAACTGCCGTCGGGCAGGAGGGCCGGCCCGGCCACGGCTAGGTTGTGCCTAGCACTGCGTGAGTGGACAGGGTTGGTAATGCCCGAGGGACCTAGGGCCAAGGGACATTAAGCCTCCGGGGCCACGTCCTTGTGAGCATCAAGCGGGACCTGGGGCGGAGCGCCAAGCACCTACGGGCCTGGAGGATCCCGCCTGACCTGAGCTGCGAGGTCGCCCTTGACTATGCAACCCCTGGGTCCCTGAGGCCTCCTGTCGCCAGCCTGGGCGGGCGGCAGGGCCTTGCTGAAGAGGGCTGACCGCCGAGCAGGGAGCAAGTCGCCAGCACCAGCGAAGCAAAGCCTCAAGAGGCACCCCGTGGCCCCGGCTGCCCTCTAAGGCCATACCACCCTGAACGTGCCCCATCTCGTCTGATCGCGGAAGCTAAGCAGGGTCGGGCCTGGTTAGTACTTGGATGGGAGACCGCCTGGGAATACCGGGTGCTGTAGGCTTTTTGCCTCCCGCTCCGCCTTCTCCTTTAGTCGCCCGCCGCCTCCGCCGCCGCCCCCGCCCCCGCCGAGCAGCGCTGCAGGCCCCACCTCCTCCGGCCCCTCCCACCACAGCGCGCCAGAGGGGGCGCTCCGCGCCGGCCTGGCCGGCCAGGCGGCCAGAAGGCGGCCCTGGAAGGCAGCCGCCACCCCAGCCGCTCCCGTGGTGGCTGGCCCGGACCCAGACTCCGCCGCAGGCCGGGGTGCCGTCCGTGCGGCCCACGAAGCCCTCGACCTGCACTTGGCCGCCCCCACCGGAGCCCAGCCGCGCCGCAGCCCCCTGTCTGCCCGTGTGTATCTCCACAGCTCCCTCCGGAAAAAGCCCACCCTCCGCCGTTTCGCCACGGCCGGGGGCGGGAGCGGGGGCGGGGGCTGGGACCGGTTCGCTGGGCTGGCTAGACACCAGGCGCCGGGTCCTGTGCTCGGCGGGTGGCGTGGGGGCAAGGGTGGCCTTGCTGGGGCTAAGGGGCCGTGCCGGCTCAATGGTGGCTCCCAGTGGGTTAAGGGCCGACTGCCGTCGGGCAGGAGGGCCGGCCAGGCCGTGGCTGGGCTGCGCCTAGCACTGTGTGGATTGACAGGGTGGGGAATGCACAAGGGACCGAGGGCCACAGGCCCTTAAGCCTCCGGGGCCAAGTCCTGTGAGCGTTGAGCGGCTCTGGGGCGGAGGGCCAAGCGCCTACAGGCCTGGAGGGTCCCGCCTGACCTGAGCTGCGAAGTCGCCCACAACTCCACCACCCCCGGGCCCTCGAGGCCTCCTGTCGCTTGCCTGGGCGGACGGCAGGGCCGCGCCGGAGAGGGTTGGCTGCCGGGCTGGCGGTGAGTCGCCAGCACCAGCGAAGCTAAGCCTCAAGAGGCACACCGTGGCCCCCGCTGCATTCTACGGCCACACCTCCCTGAACGCACCACACCTCGTCTGATCTCGGAAGCTAATCAGGGTCTGGCCTGTTTCGTACCTGGATGGGAGACCACATGGGAATACCGAGTGCTGTAGGCTTTTTTGCCTCCCGCTCCGCCTTGACATTTAGTGGCCCGCGGCCGAGGCCGCCTCCGCCCCCGCTGAGCACCGCTGCAGGCCTCACCTCCTCACGTCCCTCCCAACACAGCGCGCCGGAGGGATCGCTCCCCGCCGAGCTGGCTGGACATGCGGCCAGAATGCGGCCCTGGAAGGCAGCCGCCACCCCAGCCGCTCCCGTGGTGGCTGGCCCGGACCCAGACTCCGCCGCAGGCCGGGGTGCCGTCCGTGCGGCCCGCGAGGCCCTCGACCTGCACTTGGCCGCCCCCACCGGAGCCCAGCCGCGCCGCAGCCCCCTGTCTGCCCGTGTGTCTCTCCACAGCTCCCTCCGGAAAAAGCCCCCCCCTCCGCCGTTTCGCCACGGCCGGGGGCGGGAGCGGGGGCGGGGGCCGGGGCCGCTTCTCCGGGCCTGCCGGCCACCAGGGCCGGGGTCCTGTGCTCGGCGGGCGGCGTGGGGGCAAGGGGGGGCCTTGCTGGGGCTAAGGGGCCGTGCCCACTCCATGGTGGCTCCCAGTGGCTTCGGGCCAGCTGCTGCCCGGCCGGAGGGCCGGCCCGGCCGTGGCCGGGCTGCGCCTAACTCCGCGTGGGCGGGCAGGGGGGGATGCCCAAGGGACCGCGGCCGCCGGGCCCTGAAGCCTCCGGGGCCGCGTCCCTGTGAGCGTCGAGCGGGATCTGCGGCGGGGCGCCAAGCGCCGACGGGCCTGGAGCGTCCCGCCCGCCCTGGGCTGCGAGGTGGCCCACCACTCCGCCACCCCCGGGTCCCCGAGGCCTCCTGTCGCCTGCCTGGGCGGGCGGCAGGGCCCTGCCGGAGAGGGCTGGCCGCCGGCATGGCGGTAAGGCGCAGGCGCCAGCGAAGCTGGGCCTCAAGAGGCACCGCGCGGGCCCCTCCTGCGTCTACGGCCATACCACCCTGAACGCGCCCGATCTCGTCTGATCTCGGAAGCTAAGCAGGGTCGGGCCTGGTTAGTACTTGGATGGGAGACCGCCTGGGAATACCGGGTGCTGTAGGCTTTTTGCCTCCCGCTCCGCCTTCTCCTTTAGTCGCCCGCCGCCTCCGCCCCCGCCCCCGCCCCCGCCCCCGCCGGGCACCGCTGCAGGCCCCACCTCCTCCGGCCCCTCCCACCACAGCGCGCCAGAGGGGGCGCTCTCCGCCTGCCTGGCCGGCCAGGCGGCCAGAAGGCGGCCCTGGAAGGCAGCCGCATCCCAGCCGCTCCCGGGGTGGCTGGCCTGAACCCAGACTCCGCCTCAGGCCCGGGTGCCGGCCGTGCGGCCCGCGAGCCCCTTGACCTGCACCTGGCCGCCCCCACTAGCGCCCAGCCCCGGCGCAGCCACCTATCTGCCGGTGTGTCTCTCCACAGCTCCCTCCGGAAAAAGCCCCCCCTCCGCCGTTTCGCCACGGCCGAGTGCGGGAGCGGGGTCGTGGGCCAGGACTCGTTCTCCGAACCGGCCGACCACTAGGCACCGGGAACAGTGCTCGGCAGTTGGCGTGGATGCAAGTGTGGCCTTGCTGGCTGTAATGGGCCATGCCAACACAATGGTGGCTCCCAGTGGATTCGGGGCAACTGCCGTCGGGCAGGAGGGCCGGCCCGGCCACGGCTAGGTTGTGCCTAGCACTGCGTGAGTGGACAGGGTTGGTAATGCCCGAGGGACCTAGGGCCAAGGGACATTAAGCCTCCGGGGCCACGTCCTTGTGAGCATCAAGCGGGACCTGGGGCGGAGCGCCAAGCACCTACGGGCCTGGAGGATCCCGCCTGACCTGAGCTGCGAGGTCGCCCTTGACTATGCAACCCCTGGGTCCCTGAGGCCTCCTGTCGCCAGCCTGGGCGGGCGGCAGGGCCTTGCTGAAGAGGGCTGACCGCCGAGCAGGGAGCAAGTCGCCAGCACCAGCGAAGCAAAGCCTCAAGAGGCACCCCGTGGCCCCGGCTGCCCTCTAAGGCCATACCACCCTGAACGTGCCCCATCTCGTCTGATCGCGGAAGCTAAGCAGGGTCGGGCCTGGTTAGTACTTGGATGGGAGACCGCCTGGGAATACCGGGTGCTGTAGGCTTTTTGCCTCCCGCTCCGCCTTCTCCTTTAGTCGCCCGCCGCCTCCGCCGCCGCCCCCGCCCCCGCCGAGCAGCGCTGCAGGCCCCACCTCCTCCGGCCCCTCCCACCACAGCGCGCCAGAGGGGGCGCTCCGCGCCGGCCTGGCCGGCCAGGCGGCCAGAAGGCGGCCCTGGAAGGCAGCCGCCACCCCAGCCGCTCCCGTGGTGGCTGGCCCGGACCCAGACTCCGCCGCAGGCCGGGGTGCCGTCCGTGCGGCCCACGAAGCCCTCGACCTGCACTTGGCCGCCCCCACCGGAGCCCAGCCGCGCCGCAGCCCCCTGTCTGCCCGTGTGTATCTCCACAGCTCCCTCCGGAAAAAGCCCACCCTCCGCCGTTTCGCCACGGCCGGGGGCGGGAGCGGGGGCGGGGGCTGGGACCGGTTCGCTGGGCTGGCTAGACACCAGGCGCCGGGTCCTGTGCTCGGCGGGTGGCGTGGGGGCAAGGGTGGCCTTGCTGGGGCTAAGGGGCCGTGCCGGCTCAATGGTGGCTCCCAGTGGGTTAAGGGCCGACTGCCGTCGGGCAGGAGGGCCGGCCAGGCCGTGGCTGGGCTGCGCCTAGCACTGTGTGGATTGACAGGGTGGGGAATGCACAAGGGACCGAGGGCCACAGGCCCTTAAGCCTCCGGGGCCAAGTCCTGTGAGCGTTGAGCGGCTCTGGGGCGGAGGGCCAAGCGCCTACAGGCCTGGAGGGTCCTGCCTGACCTGAGCTGCGAAGTCGCCCACAACTCCACCACCCCCGGGCCCTCGAGGCCTCCTGTCGCTTGCCTGGGCGGACGGCAGGGCCGCGCCGGAGAGGGTTGGCTGCCGGGCTGGCGGTGAGTCGCCAGCACCAGCGAAGCTAAGCCTCAAGAGGCACACCGTGGCCCCCGCTGCATTCTACGGCCACACCTCCCTGAACGCACCACACCTCGTCTGATCTCGGAAGCTAATCAGGGTCTGGCCTGTTTCGTACCTGGATGGGAGACCACATGGGAATACCGAGTGCTGTAGGCTTTTTTGCCTCCCGCTCCGCCTTGACATTTAGTGGCCCGCGGCCGAGGCCGCCTCCGCCCCCGCTGAGCACCGCTGCAGGCCTCACCTCCTCACGTCCCTCCCAACACAGCGCGCCGGAGGGATCGCTCCCCGCCGAGCTGGCTGGACATGCGGCCAGAATGCGGCCCTGGAAGGCAGCCGCCACCCCAGCCGCTCCCGTGGTGGCTGGCCCGGACCCAGACTCCGCCGCAGGCCGGGGTGCCGTCCGTGCGGCCCGCGAGGCCCTCGACCTGCACTTGGCCGCCCCCACCGGAGCCCAGCCGCGCCGCAGCCCCCTGTCTGCCCGTGTGTCTCTCCACAGCTCCCTCCGGAAAAAGCCCCCCCCTCCGCCGTTTCGCCACGGCCGGGGGCGGGAGCGGGGGCGGGGGCCGGGGCCGCTTCTCCGGGCCTGCCGGCCACCAGGGCCGGGGTCCTGTGCTCGGCGGGCGGCGTGGGGGCAAGGGGGGGCCTTGCTGGGGCTAAGGGGCCGTGCCCACTCCATGGTGGCTCCCAGTGGCTTCGGGCCAGCTGCTGCCCGGCCGGAGGGCCGGCCCGGCCGTGGCCGGGCTGCGCCTAACTCCGCGTGGGCGGGCAGGGGGGGATGCCCAAGGGACCGCGGCCGCCGGGCCCTGAAGCCTCCGGGGCCGCGTCCCTGTGAGCGTCGAGCGGGATCTGCGGCGGGGCGCCAAGCGCCGACGGGCCTGGAGCGTCCCGCCCGCCCTGGGCTGCGAGGTGGCCCACCACTCCGCCACCCCCGGGTCCCCGAGGCCTCCTGTCGCCTGCCTGGGCGGGCGGCAGGGCCCTGCCGGAGAGGGCTGGCCGCCGGCATGGCGGTAAGGCGCAGGCGCCAGCGAAGCTGGGCCTCAAGAGGCACCGCGCGGGCCCCTCCTGCGTCTACGGCCATACCACCCTGAACGCGCCCGATCTCGTCTGATCTCGGAAGCTAAGCAGGGTCGGGCCTGGTTAGTACTTGGATGGGAGACCGCCTGGGAATACCGGGTGCTGTAGGCTTTTTGCCTCCCGCTCCGCCTTCTCCTTTAGTCGCCCGCCGCCTCCGCCCCCGCCCCCGCCCCCGCCCCCGCCGGGCACCGCTGCAGGCCCCACCTCCTCCGGCCCCTCCCACCACAGCGCGCCAGAGGGGGCGCTCTCCGCCTGCCTGGCCGGCCAGGCGGCCAGAAGGCGGCCCTGGAAGGCAGCCGCATCCCAGCCGCTCCCGGGGTGGCTGGCCTGAACCCAGACTCCGCCTCAGGCCCGGGTGCCGGCCGTGCGGCCCGCGAGCCCCTTGACCTGCACCTGGCCGCCCCCACTAGCGCCCAGCCCCGGCGCAGCCACCTATCTGCCGGTGTGTCTCTCCACAGCTCCCTCCGGAAAAAGCCCCCCCTCCGCCGTTTCGCCACGGCCGAGTGCGGGAGCGGGGTCGTGGGCCAGGACTCGTTCTCCGAACCGGCCGACCACTAGGCACCGGGAACAGTGCTCGGCAGTTGGCGTGGATGCAAGTGTGGCCTTGCTGGCTGTAATGGGCCATGCCAACACAATGGTGGCTCCCAGTGGATTCGGGGCAACTGCCGTCGGGCAGGAGGGCCGGCCCGGCCACGGCTAGGTTGTGCCTAGCACTGCGTGAGTGGACAGGGTTGGTAATGCCCGAGGGACCTAGGGCCAAGGGACATTAAGCCTCCGGGGCCACGTCCTTGTGAGCATCAAGCGGGACCTGGGGCGGAGCGCCAAGCACCTACGGGCCTGGAGGATCCCGCCTGACCTGAGCTGCGAGGTCGCCCTTGACTATGCAACCCCTGGGTCCCTGAGGCCTCCTGTCGCCAGCCTGGGCGGGCGGCAGGGCCTTGCTGAAGAGGGCTGACCGCCGAGCAGGGAGCAAGTCGCCAGCACCAGCGAAGCAAAGCCTCAAGAGGCACCCCGTGGCCCCGGCTGCCCTCTAAGGCCATACCACCCTGAACGTGCCCCATCTCGTCTGATCGCGGAAGCTAAGCAGGGTCGGGCCTGGTTAGTACTTGGATGGGAGACCGCCTGGGAATACCGGGTGCTGTAGGCTTTTTGCCTCCCGCTCCGCCTTCTCCTTTAGTCGCCCGCCGCCTCCGCCGCCGCCCCCGCCCCCGCCGAGCAGCGCTGCAGGCCCCACCTCCTCCGGCCCCTCCCACCACAGCGCGCCAGAGGGGGCGCTCCGCGCCGGCCTGGCCGGCCAGGCGGCCAGAAGGCGGCCCTGGAAGGCAGCCGCCACCCCAGCCGCTCCCGTGGTGGCTGGCCCGGACCCAGACTCCGCCGCAGGCCGGGGTGCCGTCCGTGCGGCCCACGAAGCCCTCGACCTGCACTTGGCCGCCCCCACCGGAGCCCAGCCGCGCCGCAGCCCCCTGTCTGCCCGTGTGTATCTCCACAGCTCCCTCCGGAAAAAGCCCACCCTCCGCCGTTTCGCCACGGCCGGGGGCGGGAGCGGGGGCGGGGGCTGGGACCGGTTCGCTGGGCTGGCTAGACACCAGGCGCCGGGTCCTGTGCTCGGCGGGTGGCGTGGGGGCAAGGGTGGCCTTGCTGGGGCTAAGGGGCCGTGCCGGCTCAATGGTGGCTCCCAGTGGGTTAAGGGCCGACTGCCGTCGGGCAGGAGGGCCGGCCAGGCCGTGGCTGGGCTGCGCCTAGCACTGTGTGGATTGACAGGGTGGGGAATGCACAAGGGACCGAGGGCCACAGGCCCTTAAGCCTCCGGGGCCAAGTCCTGTGAGCGTTGAGCGGCTCTGGGGCGGAGGGCCAAGCGCCTACAGGCCTGGAGGGTCCCGCCTGACCTGAGCTGCGAAGTCGCCCACAACTCCACCACCCCCGGGCCCTCGAGGCCTCCTGTCGCTTGCCTGGGCGGACGGCAGGGCCGCGCCGGAGAGGGTTGGCTGCCGGGCTGGCGGTGAGTCGCCAGCACCAGCGAAGCTAAGCCTCAAGAGGCACACCGTGGCCCCCGCTGCATTCTACGGCCACACCTCCCTGAACGCACCACACCTCGTCTGATCTCGGAAGCTAATCAGGGTCTGGCCTGTTTCGTACCTGGATGGGAGACCACATGGGAATACCGAGTGCTGTAGGCTTTTTTGCCTCCCGCTCCGCCTTGACATTTAGTGGCCCGCGGCCGAGGCCGCCTCCGCCCCCGCTGAGCACCGCTGCAGGCCTCACCTCCTCACGTCCCTCCCAACACAGCGCGCCGGAGGGATCGCTCCCCGCCGAGCTGGCTGGACATGCGGCCAGAATGCGGCCCTGGAAGGCAGCCGCCACCCCAGCCGCTCCCGTGGTGGCTGGCCCGGACCCAGACTCCGCCGCAGGCCGGGGTGCCGTCCGTGCGGCCCGCGAGGCCCTCGACCTGCACTTGGCCGCCCCCACCGGAGCCCAGCCGCGCCGCAGCCCCCTGTCTGCCCGTGTGTCTCTCCACAGCTCCCTCCGGAAAAAGCCCCCCCCTCCGCCGTTTCGCCACGGCCGGGGGCGGGAGCGGGGGCGGGGGCCGGGGCCGCTTCTCCGGGCCTGCCGGCCACCAGGGCCGGGGTCCTGTGCTCGGCGGGCGGCGTGGGGGCAAGGGGGGGCCTTGCTGGGGCTAAGGGGCCGTGCCCACTCCATGGTGGCTCCCAGTGGCTTCGGGCCAGCTGCTGCCCGGCCGGAGGGCCGGCCCGGCCGTGGCCGGGCTGCGCCTAACTCCGCGTGGGCGGGCAGGGGGGGATGCCCAAGGGACCGCGGCCGCCGGGCCCTGAAGCCTCCGGGGCCGCGTCCCTGTGAGCGTCGAGCGGGATCTGCGGCGGGGCGCCAAGCGCCGACGGGCCTGGAGCGTCCCGCCTGCCCTGGGCTGCGAGGTGGCCCACCACTCCGCCACCCCCGGGTCCCCGAGGCCTCCTGTCGCCTGCCTGGGCGGGCGGCAGGGCCCTGCCGGAGAGGGCTGGCCGCCGGCATGGCGGTAAGGCGCAGGCGCCAGCGAAGCTGGGCCTCAAGAGGCACCGCGCGGGCCCCTCCTGCGTCTACGGCCATACCACCCTGAACGCGCCCGATCTCGTCTGATCTCGGAAGCTAAGCAGGGTCGGGCCTGGTTAGTACTTGGATGGGAGACCGCCTGGGAATACCGGGTGCTGTAGGCTTTTTGCCTCCCGCTCCGCCTTCTCCTTTAGTCGCCCGCCGCCTCCGCCCCCGCCCCCGCCCCCGCCCCCGCCGGGCACCGCTGCAGGCCCCACCTCCTCCGGCCCCTCCCACCACAGCGCGCCAGAGGGGGCGCTCTCCGCCTGCCTGGCCGGCCAGGCGGCCAGAAGGCGGCCCTGGAAGGCAGCCGCATCCCAGCCGCTCCCGGGGTGGCTGGCCTGAACCCAGACTCCGCCTCAGGCCCGGGTGCCGGCCGTGCGGCCCGCGAGCCCCTTGACCTGCACCTGGCCGCCCCCACTAGCGCCCAGCCCCGGCGCAGCCACCTATCTGCCGGTGTGTCTCTCCACAGCTCCCTCCGGAAAAAGCCCCCCCTCCGCCGTTTCGCCACGGCCGAGTGCGGGAGCGGGGTCGTGGGCCAGGACTCGTTCTCCGAACCGGCCGACCACTAGGCACCGGGAACAGTGCTCGGCAGTTGGCGTGGATGCAAGTGTGGCCTTGCTGGCTGTAATGGGCCATGCCAACACAATGGTGGCTCCCAGTGGATTCGGGGCAACTGCCGTCGGGCAGGAGGGCCGGCCCGGCCACGGCTAGGTTGTGCCTAGCACTGCGTGAGTGGACAGGGTTGGTAATGCCCGAGGGACCTAGGGCCAAGGGACATTAAGCCTCCGGGGCCACGTCCTTGTGAGCATCAAGCGGGACCTGGGGCGGAGCGCCAAGCACCTACGGGCCTGGAGGATCCCGCCTGACCTGAGCTGCGAGGTCGCCCTTGACTATGCAACCCCTGGGTCCCTGAGGCCTCCTGTCGCCAGCCTGGGCGGGCGGCAGGGCCTTGCTGAAGAGGGCTGACCGCCGAGCAGGGAGCAAGTCGCCAGCACCAGCGAAGCAAAGCCTCAAGAGGCACCCCGTGGCCCCGGCTGCCCTCTAAGGCCATACCACCCTGAACGTGCCCCATCTCGTCTGATCGCGGAAGCTAAGCAGGGTCGGGCCTGGTTAGTACTTGGATGGGAGACCGCCTGGGAATACCGGGTGCTGTAGGCTTTTTGCCTCCCGCTCCGCCTTCTCCTTTAGTCGCCCGCCGCCTCCGCCGCCGCCCCCGCCCCCGCCGAGCAGCGCTGCAGGCCCCACCTCCTCCGGCCCCTCCCACCACAGCGCGCCAGAGGGGGCGCTCCGCGCCGGCCTGGCCGGCCAGGCGGCCAGAAGGCGGCCCTGGAAGGCAGCCGCCACCCCAGCCGCTCCCGTGGTGGCTGGCCCGGACCCAGACTCCGCCGCAGGCCGGGGTGCCGTCCGTGCGGCCCACGAAGCCCTCGACCTGCACTTGGCCGCCCCCACCGGAGCCCAGCCGCGCCGCAGCCCCCTGTCTGCCCGTGTGTATCTCCACAGCTCCCTCCGGAAAAAGCCCACCCTCCGCCGTTTCGCCACGGCCGGGGGCGGGAGCGGGGGCGGGGGCTGGGACCGGTTCGCTGGGCTGGCTAGACACCAGGCGCCGGGTCCTGTGCTCGGCGGGTGGCGTGGGGGCAAGGGTGGCCTTGCTGGGGCTAAGGGGCCGTGCCGGCTCAATGGTGGCTCCCAGTGGGTTAAGGGCCGACTGCCGTCGGGCAGGAGGGCCGGCCAGGCCGTGGCTGGGCTGCGCCTAGCACTGTGTGGATTGACAGGGTGGGGAATGCACAAGGGACCGAGGGCCACAGGCCCTTAAGCCTCCGGGGCCAAGTCCTGTGAGCGTTGAGCGGCTCTGGGGCGGAGGGCCAAGCGCCTACAGGCCTGGAGGGTCCCGCCTGACCTGAGCTGCGAAGTCGCCCACAACTCCACCACCCCCGGGCCCTCGAGGCCTCCTGTCGCTTGCCTGGGCGGACGGCAGGGCCGCGCCGGAGAGGGTTGGCTGCCGGGCTGGCGGTGAGTCGCCAGCACCAGCGAAGCTAAGCCTCAAGAGGCACACCGTGGCCCCCGCTGCATTCTACGGCCACACCTCCCTGAACGCACCACACCTCGTCTGATCTCGGAAGCTAATCAGGGTCTGGCCTGTTTCGTACCTGGATGGGAGACCACATGGGAATACCGAGTGCTGTAGGCTTTTTTGCCTCCCGCTCCGCCTTGACATTTAGTGGCCCGCGGCCGAGGCCGCCTCCGCCCCCGCTGAGCACCGCTGCAGGCCTCACCTCCTCACGTCCCTCCCAACACAGCGCGCCGGAGGGATCGCTCCCCGCCGAGCTGGCTGGACATGCGGCCAGAATGCGGCCCTGGAAGGCAGCCGCCACCCCAGCCGCTCCCGTGGTGGCTGGCCCGGACCCAGACTCCGCCGCAGGCCGGGGTGCCGTCCGTGCGGCCCGCGAGGCCCTCGACCTGCACTTGGCCGCCCCCACCGGAGCCCAGCCGCGCCGCAGCCCCCTGTCTGCCCGTGTGTCTCTCCACAGCTCCCTCCGGAAAAAGCCCCCCCCTCCGCCGTTTCGCCACGGCCGGGGGCGGGAGCGGGGGCGGGGGCCGGGGCCGCTTCTCCGGGCCTGCCGGCCACCAGGGCCGGGGTCCTGTGCTCGGCGGGCGGCGTGGGGGCAAGGGGGGGCCTTGCTGGGGCTAAGGGGCCGTGCCCACTCCATGGTGGCTCCCAGTGGCTTCGGGCCAGCTGCTGCCCGGCCGGAGGGCCGGCCCGGCCGTGGCCGGGCTGCGCCTAACTCCGCGTGGGCGGGCAGGGGGGGATGCCCAAGGGACCGCGGCCGCCGGGCCCTGAAGCCTCCGGGGCCGCGTCCCTGTGAGCGTCGAGCGGGATCTGCGGCGGGGCGCCAAGCGCCGACGGGCCTGGAGCGTCCCGCCCGCCCTGGGCTGCGAGGTGGCCCACCACTCCGCCACCCCCGGGTCCCCGAGGCCTCCTGTCGCCTGCCTGGGCGGGCGGCAGGGCCCTGCCGGAGAGGGCTGGCCGCCGGCATGGCGGTAAGGCGCAGGCGCCAGCGAAGCTGGGCCTCAAGAGGCACCGCGCGGGCCCCTCCTGCGTCTACGGCCATACCACCCTGAACGCGCCCGATCTCGTCTGATCTCGGAAGCTAAGCAGGGTCGGGCCTGGTTAGTACTTGGATGGGAGACCGCCTGGGAATACCGGGTGCTGTAGGCTTTTTGCCTCCCGCTCCGCCTTCTCCTTTAGTCGCCCGCCGCCTCCGCCCCCGCCCCCGCCCCCGCCCCCGCCGGGCACCGCTGCAGGCCCCACCTCCTCCGGCCCCTCCCACCACAGCGCGCCAGAGGGGGCGCTCTCCGCCTGCCTGGCCGGCCAGGCGGCCAGAAGGCGGCCCTGGAAGGCAGCCGCATCCCAGCCGCTCCCGGGGTGGCTGGCCTGAACCCAGACTCCGCCTCAGGCCCGGGTGCCGGCCGTGCGGCCCGCGAGCCCCTTGACCTGCACCTGGCCGCCCCCACTAGCGCCCAGCCCCGGCGCAGCCACCTATCTGCCGGTGTGTCTCTCCACAGCTCCCTCCGGAAAAAGCCCCCCCTCCGCCGTTTCGCCACGGCCGAGTGCGGGAGCGGGGTCGTGGGCCAGGACTCGTTCTCCGAACCGGCCGACCACTAGGCACCGGGAACAGTGCTCGGCAGTTGGCGTGGATGCAAGTGTGGCCTTGCTGGCTGTAATGGGCCATGCCAACACAATGGTGGCTCCCAGTGGATTCGGGGCAACTGCCGTCGGGCAGGAGGGCCGGCCCGGCCACGGCTAGGTTGTGCCTAGCACTGCGTGAGTGGACAGGGTTGGTAATGCCCGAGGGACCTAGGGCCAAGGGACATTAAGCCTCCGGGGCCACGTCCTTGTGAGCATCAAGCGGGACCTGGGGCGGAGCGCCAAGCACCTACGGGCCTGGAGGATCCCGCCTGACCTGAGCTGCGAGGTCGCCCTTGACTATGCAACCCCTGGGTCCCTGAGGCCTCCTGTCGCCAGCCTGGGCGGGCGGCAGGGCCTTGCTGAAGAGGGCTGACCGCCGAGCAGGGAGCAAGTCGCCAGCACCAGCGAAGCAAAGCCTCAAGAGGCACCCCGTGGCCCCGGCTGCCCTCTAAGGCCATACCACCCTGAACGTGCCCCATCTCGTCTGATCGCGGAAGCTAAGCAGGGTCGGGCCTGGTTAGTACTTGGATGGGAGACCGCCTGGGAATACCGGGTGCTGTAGGCTTTTTGCCTCCCGCTCCGCCTTCTCCTTTAGTCGCCCGCCGCCTCCGCCGCCGCCCCCGCCCCCGCCGAGCAGCGCTGCAGGCCCCACCTCCTCCGGCCCCTCCCACCACAGCGCGCCAGAGGGGGCGCTCCGCGCCGGCCTGGCCGGCCAGGCGGCCAGAAGGCGGCCCTGGAAGGCAGCCGCCACCCCAGCCGCTCCCGTGGTGGCTGGCCCGGACCCAGACTCCGCCGCAGGCCGGGGTGCCGTCCGTGCGGCCCACGAAGCCCTCGACCTGCACTTGGCCGCCCCCACCGGAGCCCAGCCGCGCCGCAGCCCCCTGTCTGCCCGTGTGTATCTCCACAGCTCCCTCCGGAAAAAGCCCACCCTCCGCCGTTTCGCCACGGCCGGGGGCGGGAGCGGGGGCGGGGGCTGGGACCGGTTCGCTGGGCTGGCTAGACACCAGGCGCCGGGTCCTGTGCTCGGCGGGTGGCGTGGGGGCAAGGGTGGCCTTGCTGGGGCTAAGGGGCCGTGCCGGCTCAATGGTGGCTCCCAGTGGGTTAAGGGCCGACTGCCGTCGGGCAGGAGGGCCGGCCAGGCCGTGGCTGGGCTGCGCCTAGCACTGTGTGGATTGACAGGGTGGGGAATGCACAAGGGACCGAGGGCCACAGGCCCTTAAGCCTCCGGGGCCAAGTCCTGTGAGCGTTGAGCGGCTCTGGGGCGGAGGGCCAAGCGCCTACAGGCCTGGAGGGTCCCGCCTGACCTGAGCTGCGAAGTCGCCCACAACTCCACCACCCCCGGGCCCTCGAGGCCTCCTGTCGCTTGCCTGGGCGGACGGCAGGGCCGCGCCGGAGAGGGTTGGCTGCCGGGCTGGCGGTGAGTCGCCAGCACCAGCGAAGCTAAGCCTCAAGAGGCACACCGTGGCCCCCGCTGCATTCTACGGCCACACCTCCCTGAACGCACCACACCTCGTCTGATCTCGGAAGCTAATCAGGGTCTGGCCTGTTTCGTACCTGGATGGGAGACCACATGGGAATACCGAGTGCTGTAGGCTTTTTTGCCTCCCGCTCCGCCTTGACATTTAGTGGCCCGCGGCCGAGGCCGCCTCCGCCCCCGCTGAGCACCGCTGCAGGCCTCACCTCCTCACGTCCCTCCCAACACAGCGCGCCGGAGGGATCGCTCCCCGCCGAGCTGGCTGGACATGCGGCCAGAATGCGGCCCTGGAAGGCAGCCGCCACCCCAGCCGCTCCCGTGGTGGCTGGCCCGGACCCAGACTCCGCCGCAGGCCGGGGTGCCGTCCGTGCGGCCCGCGAGGCCCTCGACCTGCACTTGGCCGCCCCCACCGGAGCCCAGCCGCGCCGCAGCCCCCTGTCTGCCCGTGTGTCTCTCCACAGCTCCCTCCGGAAAAAGCCCCCCCCTCCGCCGTTTCGCCACGGCCGGGGGCGGGAGCGGGGGCGGGGGCCGGGGCCGCTTCTCCGGGCCTGCCGGCCACCAGGGCCGGGGTCCTGTGCTCGGCGGGCGGCGTGGGGGCAAGGGGGGGCCTTGCTGGGGCTAAGGGGCCGTGCCCACTCCATGGTGGCTCCCAGTGGCTTCGGGCCAGCTGCTGCCCGGCCGGAGGGCCGGCCCGGCCGTGGCCGGGCTGCGCCTAACTCCGCGTGGGCGGGCAGGGGGGGATGCCCAAGGGACCGCGGCCGCCGGGCCCTGAAGCCTCCGGGGCCGCGTCCCTGTGAGCGTCGAGCGGGATCTGCGGCGGGGCGCCAAGCGCCGACGGGCCTGGAGCGTCCCGCCCGCCCTGGGCTGCGAGGTGGCCCACCACTCCGCCACCCCCGGGTCCCCGAGGCCTCCTGTCGCCTGCCTGGGCGGGCGGCAGGGCCCTGCCGGAGAGGGCTGGCCGCCGGCATGGCGGTAAGGCGCAGGCGCCAGCGAAGCTGGGCCTCAAGAGGCACCGCGCGGGCCCCTCCTGCGTCTACGGCCATACCACCCTGAACGCGCCCGATCTCGTCTGATCTCGGAAGCTAAGCAGGGTCGGGCCTGGTTAGTACTTGGATGGGAGACCGCCTGGGAATACCGGGTGCTGTAGGCTTTTTGCCTCCCGCTCCGCCTTCTCCTTTAGTCGCCCGCCGCCTCCGCCCCCGCCCCCGCCCCCGCCCCCGCCGGGCACCGCTGCAGGCCCCACCTCCTCCGGCCCCTCCCACCACAGCGCGCCAGAGGGGGCGCTCTCCGCCTGCCTGGCCGGCCAGGCGGCCAGAAGGCGGCCCTGGAAGGCAGCCGCATCCCAGCCGCTCCCGGGGTGGCTGGCCTGAACCCAGACTCCGCCTCAGGCCCGGGTGCCGGCCGTGCGGCCCGCGAGCCCCTTGACCTGCACCTGGCCGCCCCCACTAGCGCCCAGCCCCGGCGCAGCCACCTATCTGCCGGTGTGTCTCTCCACAGCTCCCTCCGGAAAAAGCCCCCCCTCCGCCGTTTCGCCACGGCCGAGTGCGGGAGCGGGGTCGTGGGCCAGGACTCGTTCTCCGAACCGGCCGACCACTAGGCACCGGGAACAGTGCTCGGCAGTTGGCGTGGATGCAAGTGTGGCCTTGCTGGCTGTAATGGGCCATGCCAACACAATGGTGGCTCCCAGTGGATTCGGGGCAACTGCCGTCGGGCAGGAGGGCCGGCCCGGCCACGGCTAGGTTGTGCCTAGCACTGCGTGAGTGGACAGGGTTGGTAATGCCCGAGGGACCTAGGGCCAAGGGACATTAAGCCTCCGGGGCCACGTCCTTGTGAGCATCAAGCGGGACCTGGGGCGGAGCGCCAAGCACCTACGGGCCTGGAGGATCCCGCCTGACCTGAGCTGCGAGGTCGCCCTTGACTATGCAACCCCTGGGTCCCTGAGGCCTCCTGTCGCCAGCCTGGGCGGGCGGCAGGGCCTTGCTGAAGAGGGCTGACCGCCGAGCAGGGAGCAAGTCGCCAGCACCAGCGAAGCAAAGCCTCAAGAGGCACCCCGTGGCCCCGGCTGCCCTCTAAGGCCATACCACCCTGAACGTGCCCCATCTCGTCTGATCGCGGAAGCTAAGCAGGGTCGGGCCTGGTTAGTACTTGGATGGGAGACCGCCTGGGAATACCGGGTGCTGTAGGCTTTTTGCCTCCCGCTCCGCCTTCTCCTTTAGTCGCCCGCCGCCTCCGCCGCCGCCCCCGCCCCCGCCGAGCAGCGCTGCAGGCCCCACCTCCTCCGGCCCCTCCCACCACAGCGCGCCAGAGGGGGCGCTCCGCGCCGGCCTGGCCGGCCAGGCGGCCAGAAGGCGGCCCTGGAAGGCAGCCGCCACCCCAGCCGCTCCCGTGGTGGCTGGCCCGGACCCAGACTCCGCCGCAGGCCGGGGTGCCGTCCGTGCGGCCCACGAAGCCCTCGACCTGCACTTGGCCGCCCCCACCGGAGCCCAGCCGCGCCGCAGCCCCCTGTCTGCCCGTGTGTATCTCCACAGCTCCCTCCGGAAAAAGCCCACCCTCCGCCGTTTCGCCACGGCCGGGGGCGGGAGCGGGGGCGGGGGCTGGGACCGGTTCGCTGGGCTGGCTAGACACCAGGCGCCGGGTCCTGTGCTCGGCGGGTGGCGTGGGGGCAAGGGTGGCCTTGCTGGGGCTAAGGGGCCGTGCCGGCTCAATGGTGGCTCCCAGTGGGTTAAGGGCCGACTGCCGTCGGGCAGGAGGGCCGGCCAGGCCGTGGCTGGGCTGCGCCTAGCACTGTGTGGATTGACAGGGTGGGGAATGCACAAGGGACCGAGGGCCACAGGCCCTTAAGCCTCCGGGGCCAAGTCCTGTGAGCGTTGAGCGGCTCTGGGGCGGAGGGCCAAGCGCCTACAGGCCTGGAGGGTCCCGCCTGACCTGAGCTGCGAAGTCGCCCACAACTCCACCACCCCCGGGCCCTCGAGGCCTCCTGTCGCTTGCCTGGGCGGACGGCAGGGCCGCGCCGGAGAGGGTTGGCTGCCGGGCTGGCGGTGAGTCGCCAGCACCAGCGAAGCTAAGCCTCAAGAGGCACACCGTGGCCCCCGCTGCATTCTACGGCCACACCTCCCTGAACGCACCACACCTCGTCTGATCTCGGAAGCTAATCAGGGTCTGGCCTGTTTCGTACCTGGATGGGAGACCACATGGGAATACCGAGTGCTGTAGGCTTTTTTGCCTCCCGCTCCGCCTTGACATTTAGTGGCCCGCGGCCGAGGCCGCCTCCGCCCCCGCTGAGCACCGCTGCAGGCCTCACCTCCTCACGTCCCTCCCAACACAGCGCGCCGGAGGGATCGCTCCCCGCCGAGCTGGCTGGACATGCGGCCAGAATGCGGCCCTGGAAGGCAGCCGCCACCCCAGCCGCTCCCGTGGTGGCTGGCCCGGACCCAGACTCCGCCGCAGGCCGGGGTGCCGTCCGTGCGGCCCGCGAGGCCCTCGACCTGCACTTGGCCGCCCCCACCGGAGCCCAGCCGCGCCGCAGCCCCCTGTCTGCCCGTGTGTCTCTCCACAGCTCCCTCCGGAAAAAGCCCCCCCCTCCGCCGTTTCGCCACGGCCGGGGGCGGGAGCGGGGGCGGGGGCCGGGGCCGCTTCTCCGGGCCTGCCGGCCACCAGGGCCGGGGTCCTGTGCTCGGCGGGCGGCGTGGGGGCAAGGGGGGGCCTTGCTGGGGCTAAGGGGCCGTGCCCACTCCATGGTGGCTCCCAGTGGCTTCGGGCCAGCTGCTGCCCGGCCGGAGGGCCGGCCCGGCCGTGGCCGGGCTGCGCCTAACTCCGCGTGGGCGGGCAGGGGGGGATGCCCAAGGGACCGCGGCCGCCGGGCCCTGAAGCCTCCGGGGCCGCGTCCCTGTGAGCGTCGAGCGGGATCTGCGGCGGGGCGCCAAGCGCCGACGGGCCTGGAGCGTCCCGCCCGCCCTGGGCTGCGAGGTGGCCCACCACTCCGCCACCCCCGGGTCCCCGAGGCCTCCTGTCGCCTGCCTGGGCGGGCGGCAGGGCCCTGCCGGAGAGGGCTGGCCGCCGGCATGGCGGTAAGGCGCAGGCGCCAGCGAAGCTGGGCCTCAAGAGGCACCGCGCGGGCCCCTCCTGCGTCTACGGCCATACCACCCTGAACGCGCCCGATCTCGTCTGATCTCGGAAGCTAAGCAGGGTCGGGCCTGGTTAGTACTTGGATGGGAGACCGCCTGGGAATACCGGGTGCTGTAGGCTTTTTGCCTCCCGCTCCGCCTTCTCCTTTAGTCGCCCGCCGCCTCCGCCCCCGCCCCCGCCCCCGCCCCCGCCGGGCACCGCTGCAGGCCCCACCTCCTCCGGCCCCTCCCACCACAGCGCGCCAGAGGGGGCGCTCTCCGCCTGCCTGGCCGGCCAGGCGGCCAGAAGGCGGCCCTGGAAGGCAGCCGCATCCCAGCCGCTCCCGGGGTGGCTGGCCTGAACCCAGACTCCGCCTCAGGCCCGGGTGCCGGCCGTGCGGCCCGCGAGCCCCTTGACCTGCACCTGGCCGCCCCCACTAGCGCCCAGCCCCGGCGCAGCCACCTATCTGCCGGTGTGTCTCTCCACAGCTCCCTCCGGAAAAAGCCCCCCCTCCGCCGTTTCGCCACGGCCGAGTGCGGGAGCGGGGTCGTGGGCCAGGACTCGTTCTCCGAACCGGCCGACCACTAGGCACCGGGAACAGTGCTCGGCAGTTGGCGTGGATGCAAGTGTGGCCTTGCTGGCTGTAATGGGCCATGCCAACACAATGGTGGCTCCCAGTGGATTCGGGGCAACTGCCGTCGGGCAGGAGGGCCGGCCCGGCCACGGCTAGGTTGTGCCTAGCACTGCGTGAGTGGACAGGGTTGGTAATGCCCGAGGGACCTAGGGCCAAGGGACATTAAGCCTCCGGGGCCACGTCCTTGTGAGCATCAAGCGGGACCTGGGGCGGAGCGCCAAGCACCTACGGGCCTGGAGGATCCCGCCTGACCTGAGCTGCGAGGTCGCCCTTGACTATGCAACCCCTGGGTCCCTGAGGCCTCCTGTCGCCAGCCTGGGCGGGCGGCAGGGCCTTGCTGAAGAGGGCTGACCGCCGAGCAGGGAGCAAGTCGCCAGCACCAGCGAAGCAAAGCCTCAAGAGGCACCCCGTGGCCCCGGCTGCCCTCTAAGGCCATACCACCCTGAACGTGCCCCATCTCGTCTGATCGCGGAAGCTAAGCAGGGTCGGGCCTGGTTAGTACTTGGATGGGAGACCGCCTGGGAATACCGGGTGCTGTAGGCTTTTTGCCTCCCGCTCCGCCTTCTCCTTTAGTCGCCCGCCGCCTCCGCCGCCGCCCCCGCCCCCGCCGAGCAGCGCTGCAGGCCCCACCTCCTCCGGCCCCTCCCACCACAGCGCGCCAGAGGGGGCGCTCCGCGCCGGCCTGGCCGGCCAGGCGGCCAGAAGGCGGCCCTGGAAGGCAGCCGCCACCCCAGCCGCTCCCGTGGTGGCTGGCCCGGACCCAGACTCCGCCGCAGGCCGGGGTGCCGTCCGTGCGGCCCACGAAGCCCTCGACCTGCACTTGGCCGCCCCCACCGGAGCCCAGCCGCGCCGCAGCCCCCTGTCTGCCCGTGTGTATCTCCACAGCTCCCTCCGGAAAAAGCCCACCCTCCGCCGTTTCGCCACGGCCGGGGGCGGGAGCGGGGGCGGGGGCTGGGACCGGTTCGCTGGGCTGGCTAGACACCAGGCGCCGGGTCCTGTGCTCGGCGGGTGGCGTGGGGGCAAGGGTGGCCTTGCTGGGGCTAAGGGGCCGTGCCGGCTCAATGGTGGCTCCCAGTGGGTTAAGGGCCGACTGCCGTCGGGCAGGAGGGCCGGCCAGGCCGTGGCTGGGCTGCGCCTAGCACTGTGTGGATTGACAGGGTGGGGAATGCACAAGGGACCGAGGGCCACAGGCCCTTAAGCCTCCGGGGCCAAGTCCTGTGAGCGTTGAGCGGCTCTGGGGCGGAGGGCCAAGCGCCTACAGGCCTGGAGGGTCGCGCCTGACCTGAGCTGCGAAGTCGCCCACAACTCCACCACCCCCGGGCCCTCGAGGCCTCCTGTCGCTTGCCTGGGCGGACGGCAGGGCCGCGCCGGAGAGGGTTGGCTGCCGGGCTGGCGGTGAGTCGCCAGCACCAGCGAAGCTAAGCCTCAAGAGGCACACCGTGGCCCCCGCTGCATTCTACGGCCACACCTCCCTGAACGCACCACACCTCGTCTGATCTCGGAAGCTAATCAGGGTCTGGCCTGTTTCGTACCTGGATGGGAGACCACATGGGAATACCGAGTGCTGTAGGCTTTTTTGCCTCCCGCTCCGCCTTGACATTTAGTGGCCCGCGGCCGAGGCCGCCTCCGCCCCCGCTGAGCACCGCTGCAGGCCTCACCTCCTCACGTCCCTCCCAACACAGCGCGCCGGAGGGATCGCTCCCCGCCGAGCTGGCTGGACATGCGGCCAGAATGCGGCCCTGGAAGGCAGCCGCCACCCCAGCCGCTCCCGTGGTGGCTGGCCCGGACCCAGACTCCGCCGCAGGCCGGGGTGCCGTCCGTGCGGCCCGCGAGGCCCTCGACCTGCACTTGGCCGCCCCCACCGGAGCCCAGCCGCGCCGCAGCCCCCTGTCTGCCCGTGTGTCTCTCCACAGCTCCCTCCGGAAAAAGCCCCCCCCTCCGCCGTTTCGCCACGGCCGGGGGCGGGAGCGGGGGCGGGGGCCGGGGCCGCTTCTCCGGGCCTGCCGGCCACCAGGGCCGGGGTCCTGTGCTCGGCGGGCGGCGTGGGGGCAAGGGGGGGCCTTGCTGGGGCTAAGGGGCCGTGCCCACTCCATGGTGGCTCCCAGTGGCTTCGGGCCAGCTGCTGCCCGGCCGGAGGGCCGGCCCGGCCGTGGCCGGGCTGCGCCTAACTCCGCGTGGGCGGGCAGGGGGGGATGCCCAAGGGACCGCGGCCGCCGGGCCCTGAAGCCTCCGGGGCCGCGTCCCTGTGAGCGTCGAGCGGGATCTGCGGCGGGGCGCCAAGCGCCGACGGGCCTGGAGCGTCCCGCCCGCCCTGGGCTGCGAGGTGGCCCACCACTCCGCCACCCCCGGGTCCCCGAGGCCTCCTGTCGCCTGCCTGGGCGGGCGGCAGGGCCCTGCCGGAGAGGGCTGGCCGCCGGCATGGCGGTAAGGCGCAGGCGCCAGCGAAGCTGGGCCTCAAGAGGCACCGCGCGGGCCCCTCCTGCGTCTACGGCCATACCACCCTGAACGCGCCCGATCTCGTCTGATCTCGGAAGCTAAGCAGGGTCGGGCCTGGTTAGTACTTGGATGGGAGACCGCCTGGGAATACCGGGTGCTGTAGGCTTTTTGCCTCCCGCTCCGCCTTCTCCTTTAGTCGCCCGCCGCCTCCGCCCCCGCCCCCGCCCCCGCCCCCGCCGGGCACCGCTGCAGGCCCCACCTCCTCCGGCCCCTCCCACCACAGCGCGCCAGAGGGGGCGCTCTCCGCCTGCCTGGCCGGCCAGGCGGCCAGAAGGCGGCCCTGGAAGGCAGCCGCATCCCAGCCGCTCCCGGGGTGGCTGGCCTGAACCCAGACTCCGCCTCAGGCCCGGGTGCCGGCCGTGCGGCCCGCGAGCCCCTTGACCTGCACCTGGCCGCCCCCACTAGCGCCCAGCCCCGGCGCAGCCACCTATCTGCCGGTGTGTCTCTCCACAGCTCCCTCCGGAAAAAGCCCCCCCTCCGCCGTTTCGCCACGGCCGAGTGCGGGAGCGGGGTCGTGGGCCAGGACTCGTTCTCCGAACCGGCCGACCACTAGGCACCGGGAACAGTGCTCGGCAGTTGGCGTGGATGCAAGTGTGGCCTTGCTGGCTGTAATGGGCCATGCCAACACAATGGTGGCTCCCAGTGGATTCGGGGCAACTGCCGTCGGGCAGGAGGGCCGGCCCGGCCACGGCTAGGTTGTGCCTAGCACTGCGTGAGTGGACAGGGTTGGTAATGCCCGAGGGACCTAGGGCCAAGGGACATTAAGCCTCCGGGGCCACGTCCTTGTGAGCATCAAGCGGGACCTGGGGCGGAGCGCCAAGCACCTACGGGCCTGGAGGATCCCGCCTGACCTGAGCTGCGAGGTCGCCCTTGACTATGCAACCCCTGGGTCCCTGAGGCCTCCTGTCGCCAGCCTGGGCGGGCGGCAGGGCCTTGCTGAAGAGGGCTGACCGCCGAGCAGGGAGCAAGTCGCCAGCACCAGCGAAGCAAAGCCTCAAGAGGCACCCCGTGGCCCCGGCTGCCCTCTAAGGCCATACCACCCTGAACGTGCCCCATCTCGTCTGATCGCGGAAGCTAAGCAGGGTCGGGCCTGGTTAGTACTTGGATGGGAGACCGCCTGGGAATACCGGGTGCTGTAGGCTTTTTGCCTCCCGCTCCGCCTTCTCCTTTAGTCGCCCGCCGCCTCCGCCGCCGCCCCCGCCCCCGCCGAGCAGCGCTGCAGGCCCCACCTCCTCCGGCCCCTCCCACCACAGCGCGCCAGAGGGGGCGCTCCGCGCCGGCCTGGCCGGCCAGGCGGCCAGAAGGCGGCCCTGGAAGGCAGCCGCCACCCCAGCCGCTCCCGTGGTGGCTGGCCCGGACCCAGACTCCGCCGCAGGCCGGGGTGCCGTCCGTGCGGCCCACGAAGCCCTCGACCTGCACTTGGCCGCCCCCACCGGAGCCCAGCCGCGCCGCAGCCCCCTGTCTGCCCGTGTGTATCTCCACAGCTCCCTCCGGAAAAAGCCCACCCTCCGCCGTTTCGCCACGGCCGGGGGCGGGAGCGGGGGCGGGGGCTGGGACCGGTTCGCTGGGCTGGCTAGACACCAGGCGCCGGGTCCTGTGCTCGGCGGGTGGCGTGGGGGCAAGGGTGGCCTTGCTGGGGCTAAGGGGCCGTGCCGGCTCAATGGTGGCTCCCAGTGGGTTAAGGGCCGACTGCCGTCGGGCAGGAGGGCCGGCCAGGCCGTGGCTGGGCTGCGCCTAGCACTGTGTGGATTGACAGGGTGGGGAATGCACAAGGGACCGAGGGCCACAGGCCCTTAAGCCTCCGGGGCCAAGTCCTGTGAGCGTTGAGCGGCTCTGGGGCGGAGGGCCAAGCGCCTACAGGCCTGGAGGGTCCCGCCTGACCTGAGCTGCGAAGTCGCCCACAACTCCACCACCCCCGGGCCCTCGAGGCCTCCTGTCGCTTGCCTGGGCGGACGGCAGGGCCGCGCCGGAGAGGGTTGGCTGCCGGGCTGGCGGTGAGTCGCCAGCACCAGCGAAGCTAAGCCTCAAGAGGCACACCGTGGCCCCCGCTGCATTCTACGGCCACACCTCCCTGAACGCACCACACCTCGTCTGATCTCGGAAGCTAATCAGGGTCTGGCCTGTTTCGTACCTGGATGGGAGACCACATGGGAATACCGAGTGCTGTAGGCTTTTTTGCCTCCCGCTCCGCCTTGACATTTAGTGGCCCGCGGCCGAGGCCGCCTCCGCCCCCGCTGAGCACCGCTGCAGGCCTCACCTCCTCACGTCCCTCCCAACACAGCGCGCCGGAGGGATCGCTCCCCGCCGAGCTGGCTGGACATGCGGCCAGAATGCGGCCCTGGAAGGCAGCCGCCACCCCAGCCGCTCCCGTGGTGGCTGGCCCGGACCCAGACTCCGCCGCAGGCCGGGGTGCCGTCCGTGCGGCCCGCGAGGCCCTCGACCTGCACTTGGCCGCCCCCACCGGAGCCCAGCCGCGCCGCAGCCCCCTGTCTGCCCGTGTGTCTCTCCACAGCTCCCTCCGGAAAAAGCCCCCCCCTCCGCCGTTTCGCCACGGCCGGGGGCGGGAGCGGGGGCGGGGGCCGGGGCCGCTTCTCCGGGCCTGCCGGCCACCAGGGCCGGGGTCCTGTGCTCGGCGGGCGGCGTGGGGGCAAGGGGGGGCCTTGCTGGGGCTAAGGGGCCGTGCCCACTCCATGGTGGCTCCCAGTGGCTTCGGGCCAGCTGCTGCCCGGCCGGAGGGCCGGCCCGGCCGTGGCCGGGCTGCGCCTAACTCCGCGTGGGCGGGCAGGGGGGGATGCCCAAGGGACCGCGGCCGCCGGGCCCTGAAGCCTCCGGGGCCGCGTCCCTGTGAGCGTCGAGCGGGATCTGCGGCGGGGCGCCAAGCGCCGACGGGCCTGGAGCGTCCCGCCCGCCCTGGGCTGCGAGGTGGCCCACCACTCCGCCACCCCCGGGTCCCCGAGGCCTCCTGTCGCCTGCCTGGGCGGGCGGCAGGGCCCTGCCGGAGAGGGCTGGCCGCCGGCATGGCGGTAAGGCGCAGGCGCCAGCGAAGCTGGGCCTCAAGAGGCACCGCGCGGGCCCCTCCTGCGTCTACGGCCATACCACCCTGAACGCGCCCGATCTCGTCTGATCTCGGAAGCTAAGCAGGGTCGGGCCTGGTTAGTACTTGGATGGGAGACCGCCTGGGAATACCGGGTGCTGTAGGCTTTTTGCCTCCCGCTCCGCCTTCTCCTTTAGTCGCCCGCCGCCTCCGCCCCCGCCCCCGCCCCCGCCCCCGCCGGGCACCGCTGCAGGCCCCACCTCCTCCGGCCCCTCCCACCACAGCGCGCCAGAGGGGGCGCTCTCCGCCTGCCTGGCCGGCCAGGCGGCCAGAAGGCGGCCCTGGAAGGCAGCCGCATCCCAGCCGCTCCCGGGGTGGCTGGCCTGAACCCAGACTCCGCCTCAGGCCCGGGTGCCGGCCGTGCGGCCCGCGAGCCCCTTGACCTGCACCTGGCCGCCCCCACTAGCGCCCAGCCCCGGCGCAGCCACCTATCTGCCGGTGTGTCTCTCCACAGCTCCCTCCGGAAAAAGCCCCCCCTCCGCCGTTTCGCCACGGCCGAGTGCGGGAGCGGGGTCGTGGGCCAGGACTCGTTCTCCGAACCGGCCGACCACTAGGCACCGGGAACAGTGCTCGGCAGTTGGCGTGGATGCAAGTGTGGCCTTGCTGGCTGTAATGGGCCATGCCAACACAATGGTGGCTCCCAGTGGATTCGGGGCAACTGCCGTCGGGCAGGAGGGCCGGCCCGGCCACGGCTAGGTTGTGCCTAGCACTGCGTGAGTGGACAGGGTTGGTAATGCCCGAGGGACCTAGGGCCAAGGGACATTAAGCCTCCGGGGCCACGTCCTTGTGAGCATCAAGCGGGACCTGGGGCGGAGCGCCAAGCACCTACGGGCCTGGAGGATCCCGCCTGACCTGAGCTGCGAGGTCGCCCTTGACTATGCAACCCCTGGGTCCCTGAGGCCTCCTGTCGCCAGCCTGGGCGGGCGGCAGGGCCTTGCTGAAGAGGGCTGACCGCCGAGCAGGGAGCAAGTCGCCAGCACCAGCGAAGCAAAGCCTCAAGAGGCACCCCGTGGCCCCGGCTGCCCTCTAAGGCCATACCACCCTGAACGCGCCCCATCTCGTCTGATCGCGGAAGCTAAGCAGGGTCGGGCCTGGTTAGTACTTGGATGGGAGACCGCCTGGGAATACCGGGTGCTGTAGGCTTTTTGCCTCCCGCTCCGCCTTCTCCTTTAGTCGCCCGCCGCCTCCGCCGCCGCCCCCGCCCCCGCCGAGCAGCGCTGCAGGCCCCACCTCCTCCGGCCCCTCCCACCACAGCGCGCCAGAGGGGGCGCTCCGCGCCGGCCTGGCCGGCCAGGCGGCCAGAAGGCGGCCCTGGAAGGCAGCCGCCACCCCAGCCGCTCCCGTGGTGGCTGGCCCGGACCCAGACTCCGCCGCAGGCCGGGGTGCCGTCCGTGCGGCCCACGAAGCCCTCGACCTGCACTTGGCCGCCCCCACCGGAGCCCAGCCGCGCCGCAGCCCCCTGTCTGCCCGTGTGTATCTCCACAGCTCCCTCCGGAAAAAGCCCACCCTCCGCCGTTTCGCCACGGCCGGGGGCGGGAGCGGGGGCGGGGGCTGGGACCGGTTCGCTGGGCTGGCTAGACACCAGGCGCCGGGTCCTGTGCTCGGCGGGTGGCGTGGGGGCAAGGGTGGCCTTGCTGGGGCTAAGGGGCCGTGCCGGCTCAATGGTGGCTCCCAGTGGGTTAAGGGCCGACTGCCGTCGGGCAGGAGGGCCGGCCAGGCCGTGGCTGGGCTGCGCCTAGCACTGTGTGGATTGACAGGGTGGGGAATGCACAAGGGACCGAGGGCCACAGGCCCTTAAGCCTCCGGGGCCAAGTCCTGTGAGCGTTGAGCGGCTCTGGGGCGGAGGGCCAAGCGCCTACAGGCCTGGAGGGTCCCGCCTGACCTGAGCTGCGAAGTCGCCCACAACTCCACCACCCCCGGGCCCTCGAGGCCTCCTGTCGCTTGCCTGGGCGGACGGCAGGGCCGCGCCGGAGAGGGTTGGCTGCCGGGCTGGCGGTGAGTCGCCAGCACCAGCGAAGCTAAGCCTCAAGAGGCACACCGTGGCCCCCGCTGCATTCTACGGCCACACCTCCCTGAACGCACCACACCTCGTCTGATCTCGGAAGCTAATCAGGGTCTGGCCTGTTTCGTACCTGGATGGGAGACCACATGGGAATACCGAGTGCTGTAGGCTTTTTTGCCTCCCGCTCCGCCTTGACATTTAGTGGCCCGCGGCCGAGGCCGCCTCCGCCCCCGCTGAGCACCGCTGCAGGCCTCACCTCCTCACGTCCCTCCCAACACAGCGCGCCGGAGGGATCGCTCCCCGCCGAGCTGGCTGGACATGCAGCCAGAATGCGGCCCTGGAAGGCAGCCGCCACCCCAGCCGCTCCCGTGGTGGCTGGCCCGGACCCAGACTCCGCCGCAGGCCGGGGTGCCGTCCGTGCGGCCCGCGAGGCCCTCGACCTGCACTTGGCCGCCCCCACCGGAGCCCAGCCGCGCCGCAGCCCCCTGTCTGCCCGTGTGTCTCTCCACAGCTCCCTCCGGAAAAAGCCCCCCCCTCCGCCGTTTCGCCACGGCCGGGGGCGGGAGCGGGGGCGGGGGCCGGGGCCGCTTCTCCGGGCCTGCCGGCCACCAGGGCCGGGGTCCTGTGCTCGGCGGGCGGCGTGGGGGCAAGGGGGGGCCTTGCTGGGGCTAAGGGGCCGTGCCCACTCCATGGTGGCTCCCAGTGGCTTCGGGCCAGCTGCTGCCCGGCCGGAGGGCCGGCCCGGCCGTGGCCGGGCTGCGCCTAACTCCGCGTGGGCGGGCAGGGGGGGATGCCCAAGGGACCGCGGCCGCCGGGCCCTGAAGCCTCCGGGGCCGCGTCCCTGTGAGCGTCGAGCGGGATCTGCGGCGGGGCGCCAAGCGCCGACGGGCCTGGAGCGTCCCGCCCGCCCTGGGCTGCGAGGTGGCCCACCACTCCGCCACCCCCGGGTCCCCGAGGCCTCCTGTCGCCTGCCTGGGCGGGCGGCAGGGCCCTGCCGGAGAGGGCTGGCCGCCGGCATGGCGGTAAGGCGCAGGCGCCAGCGAAGCTGGGCCTCAAGAGGCACCGCGCGGGCCCCTCCTGCGTCTACGGCCATACCACCCTGAACGCGCCCGATCTCGTCTGATCTCGGAAGCTAAGCAGGGTCGGGCCTGGTTAGTACTTGGATGGGAGACCGCCTGGGAATACCGGGTGCTGTAGGCTTTTTGCCTCCCGCTCCGCCTTCTCCTTTAGTCGCCCGCCGCCTCCGCCCCCGCCCCCGCCCCCGCCCCCGCCGGGCACCGCTGCAGGCCCCACCTCCTCCGGCCCCTCCCACCACAGCGCGCCAGAGGGGGCGCTCTCCGCCTGCCTGGCCGGCCAGGCGGCCAGAAGGCGGCCCTGGAAGGCAGCCGCATCCCAGCCGCTCCCGGGGTGGCTGGCCTGAACCCAGACTCCGCCTCAGGCCCGGGTGCCGGCCGTGCGGCCCGCGAGCCCCTTGACCTGCACCTGGCCGCCCCCACTAGCGCCCAGCCCCGGCGCAGCCACCTATCTGCCGGTGTGTCTCTCCACAGCTCCCTCCGGAAAAAGCCCCCCCTCCGCCGTTTCGCCACGGCCGAGTGCGGGAGCGGGGTCGTGGGCCAGGACTCGTTCTCCGAACCGGCCGACCACTAGGCACCGGGAACAGTGCTCGGCAGTTGGCGTGGATGCAAGTGTGGCCTTGCTGGCTGTAATGGGCCATGCCAACACAATGGTGGCTCCCAGTGGATTCGGGGCAACTGCCGTCGGGCAGGAGGGCCGGCCCGGCCACGGCTAGGTTGTGCCTAGCACTGCGTGAGTGGACAGGGTTGGTAATGCCCGAGGGACCTAGGGCCAAGGGACATTAAGCCTCCGGGGCCACGTCCTTGTGAGCATCAAGCGGGACCTGGGGCGGAGCGCCAAGCACCTACGGGCCTGGAGGATCCCGCCTGACCTGAGCTGCGAGGTCGCCCTTGACTATGCAACCCCTGGGTCCCTGAGGCCTCCTGTCGCCAGCCTGGGCGGGCGGCAGGGCCTTGCTGAAGAGGGCTGACCGCCGAGCAGGGAGCAAGTCGCCAGCACCAGCGAAGCAAAGCCTCAAGAGGCACCCCGTGGCCCCGGCTGCCCTCTAAGGCCATACCACCCTGAACGCGCCCCATCTCGTCTGATCGCGGAAGCTAAGCAGGGTCGGGCCTGGTTAGTACTTGGATGGGAGACCGCCTGGGAATACCGGGTGCTGTAGGCTTCTTGCCTCCCGCTCCGCCTTCTCCTTTAGTCGCCCGCCGCCTCCGCCGCCGCCCCCGCCCCCGCCGAGCAGCGCTGCAGGCCCCACCTCCTCCGGCCCCTCCCACCACAGCGCGCCAGAGGGGGCGCTCCGCGCCGGCCTGGCCGGCCAGGCGGCCAGAAGGCGGCCCTGGAAGGCAGCCGCCACCCCAGCCGCTCCCGTGGTGGCTGGCCCGGACCCAGACTCCGCCGCAGGCCGGGGTGCCGTCCGTGCGGCCCACGAAGCCCTCGACCTGCACTTGGCCGCCCCCACCGGAGCCCAGCCGCGCCGCAGCCCCCTGTCTGCCCGTGTGTATCTCCACAGCTCCCTCCGGAAAAAGCCCACCCTCCGCCGTTTCGCCACGGCCGGGGGCGGGAGCGGGGGCGGGGGCTGGGACCGGTTCGCTGGGCTGGCTAGACACCAGGCGCCGGGTCCTGTGCTCGGCGGGTGGCGTGGGGGCAAGGGTGGCCTTGCTGGGGCTAAGGGGCCGTGCCGGCTCAATGGTGGCTCCCAGTGGGTTAAGGGCCGACTGCCGTCGGGCAGGAGGGCCGGCCAGGCCGTGGCTGGGCTGCGCCTAGCACTGTGTGGATTGACAGGGTGGGGAATGCACAAGGGACCGAGGGCCACAGGCCCTTAAGCCTCCGGGGCCAAGTCCTGTGAGCGTTGAGCGGCTCTGGGGCGGAGGGCCAAGCGCCTACAGGCCTGGAGGGTCCCGCCTGACCTGAGCTGCGAAGTCGCCCACAACTCCACCACCCCCGGGCCCTCGAGGCCTCCTGTCGCTTGCCTGGGCGGACGGCAGGGCCGCGCCGGAGAGGGTTGGCTGCCGGGCTGGCGGTGAGTCGCCAGCACCAGCGAAGCTAAGCCTCAAGAGGCACACCGTGGCCCCCGCTGCATTCTACGGCCACACCTCCCTGAACGCACCACACCTCGTCTGATCTCGGAAGCTAATCAGGGTCTGGCCTGTTTCGTACCTGGATGGGAGACCACATGGGAATACCGAGTGCTGTAGGCTTTTTTGCCTCCCGCTCCGCCTTGACATTTAGTGGCCCGCGGCCGAGGCCGCCTCCGCCCCCGCTGAGCACCGCTGCAGGCCTCACCTCCTCACGTCCCTCCCAACACAGCGCGCCGGAGGGATCGCTCCCCGCCGAGCTGGCTGGACATGCGGCCAGAATGCGGCCCTGGAAGGCAGCCGCCACCCCAGCCGCTCCCGTGGTGGCTGGCCCGGACCCAGACTCCGCCGCAGGCCGGGGTGCCGTCCGTGCGGCCCGCGAGGCCCTCGACCTGCACTTGGCCGCCCCCACCGGAGCCCAGCCGCGCCGCAGCCCCCTGTCTGCCCGTGTGTCTCTCCACAGCTCCCTCCGGAAAAAGCCCCCCCCTCCGCCGTTTCGCCACGGCCGGGGGCGGGAGCGGGGGCGGGGGCCGGGGCCGCTTCTCCGGGCCTGCCGGCCACCAGGGCCGGGGTCCTGTGCTCGGCGGGCGGCGTGGGGGCAAGGGGAGGCCTTGCTGGGGCTAAGGGGCCGTGCCCACTCCATGGTGGCTCCCAGTGGCTTCGGGCCAGCTGCTGCCCGGCCGGAGGGCCGGCCCGGCCGTGGCCGGGCTGCGCCTAACTCCGCGTGGGCGGGCAGGGGGGGATGCCCAAGGGACCGCGGCCGCCGGGCCCTGAAGCCTCCGGGGCCGCGTCCCTGTGAGCGTCGAGCGGGATCTGCGGCGGGGCGCCAAGCGCCGACGGGCCTGGAGCGTCCCGCCCGCCCTGGGCTGCGAGGTGGCCCACCACTCCGCCACCCCCGGGTCCCCGAGGCCTCCTGTCGCCTGCCTGGGCGGGCGGCAGGGCCCTGCCGGAGAGGGCTGGCCGCCGGCATGGCGGTAAGGCGCAGGCGCCAGCGAAGCTGGGCCTCAAGAGGCACCGCGCGGGCCCCTCCTGCGTCTACGGCCATACCACCCTGAACGCGCCCGATCTCGTCTGATCTCGGAAGCTAAGCAGGGTCGGGCCTGGTTAGTACTTGGATGGGAGACCGCCTGGGAATACCGGGTGCTGTAGGCTTTTTGCCTCCCGCTCCGCCTTCTCCTTTAGTCGCCCGCCGCCTCCGCCCCCGCCCCCGCCCCCGCCCCCGCCGGGCACCGCTGCAGGCCCCACCTCCTCCGGCCCCTCCCACCACAGCGCGCCAGAGGGGGCGCTCTCCGCCTGCCTGGCCGGCCAGGCGGCCAGAAGGCGGCCCTGGAAGGCAGCCGCATCCCAGCCGCTCCCGGGGTGGCTGGCCTGAACCCAGACTCCGCCTCAGGCCCGGGTGCCGGCCGTGCGGCCCGCGAGCCCCTTGACCTGCACCTGGCCGCCCCCACTAGCGCCCAGCCCCGGCGCAGCCACCTATCTGCCGGTGTGTCTCTCCACAGCTCCCTCCGGAAAAAGCCCCCCCTCCGCCGTTTCGCCACGGCCGAGTGCGGGAGCGGGGTCGTGGGCCAGGACTCGTTCTCCGAACCGGCCGACCACTAGGCACCGGGAACAGTGCTCGGCAGTTGGCGTGGATGCAAGTGTGGCCTTGCTGGCTGTAATGGGCCATGCCAACACAATGGTGGCTCCCAGTGGATTCGGGGCAACTGCCGTCGGGCAGGAGGGCCGGCCCGGCCACGGCTAGGTTGTGCCTAGCACTGCGTGAGTGGACAGGGTTGGTAATGCCCGAGGGACCTAGGGCCAAGGGACATTAAGCCTCCGGGGCCACGTCCTTGTGAGCATCAAGCGGGACCTGGGGCGGAGCGCCAAGCACCTACGGGCCTGGAGGATCCCGCCTGACCTGAGCTGCGAGGTCGCCCTTGACTATGCAACCCCTGGGTCCCTGAGGCCTCCTGTCGCCAGCCTGGGCGGGCGGCAGGGCCTTGCTGAAGAGGGCTGACCGCCGAGCAGGGAGCAAGTCGCCAGCACCAGCGAAGCAAAGCCTCAAGAGGCACCCCGTGGCCCCGGCTGCCCTCTAAGGCCATACCACCCTGAACGCGCCCCATCTCGTCTGATCGCGGAAGCTAAGCAGGGTCGGGCCTGGTTAGTACTTGGATGGGAGACCGCCTGGGAATACCGGGTGCTGTAGGCTTCTTGCCTCCCGCTCCGCCTTCTCCTTTAGTCGCCCGCCGCCTCCGCCGCCGCCCCCGCCCCCGCCGAGCAGCGCTGCAGGCCCCACCTCCTCCGGCCCCTCCCACCACAGCGCGCCAGAGGGGGCGCTCCGCGCCGGCCTGGCCGGCCAGGCGGCCAGAAGGCGGCCCTGGAAGGCAGCCGCCACCCCAGCCGCTCCCGTGGTGGCTGGCCCGGACCCAGACTCCGCCGCAGGCCGGGGTGCCGTCCGTGCGGCCCACGAAGCCCTCGACCTGCACTTGGCCGCCCCCACCGGAGCCCAGCCGCGCCGCAGCCCCCTGTCTGCCCGTGTGTATCTCCACAGCTCCCTCCGGAA
Source organism: Eubalaena glacialis (assembly GCF_028564815.1). Classification (NCBI taxonomy): domain Eukaryota; kingdom Metazoa; phylum Chordata; class Mammalia; order Artiodactyla; family Balaenidae; genus Eubalaena; species Eubalaena glacialis. Next base: position 177,773 of record NW_026871260.1, read on the forward strand.
AAAGCCCACCCTCCGCCGTTTCGCCACGGCCGGGGGCGGGAGCGGGGGCGGGGGCTGGGACCGGTTCGCTGGGCTGGCTAGACACCAGGCGCCGGGTCCTGTGCTCGGCGGGTGGCGTGGGGGCAAGGGTGGCCTTGCTGGGGCTAAGGGGCCGTGCCGGCTCAATGGTGGCTCCCAGTGGGTTAAGGGCCGACTGCCGTCGGGCAGGAGGGCCGGCCAGGCCGTGGCTGGGCTGCGCCTAGCACTGTGTGGATTGACAGGGTGGGGAATGCACAAGGGACCGAGGGCCACAGGCCCTTAAGCCTCCGGGGCCAAGTCCTGTGAGCGTTGAGCGGCTCTGGGGCGGAGGGCCAAGCGCCTACAGGCCTGGAGGGTCCCGCCTGACCTGAGCTGCGAAGTCGCCCACAACTCCACCACCCCCGGGCCCTCGAGGCCTCCTGTCGCTTGCCTGGGCGGACGGCAGGGCCGCGCCGGAGAGGGTTGGCTGCCGGGCTGGCGGTGAGTCGCCAGCACCAGCGAAGCTAAGCCTCAAGAGGCACACCGTGGCCCCCGCTGCATTCTACGGCCACACCTCCCTGAACGCACCACACCTCGTCTGATCTCGGAAGCTAATCAGGGTCTGGCCTGTTTCGTACCTGGATGGGAGACCACATGGGAATACCGAGTGCTGTAGGCTTTTTTGCCTCCCGCTCCGCCTTGACATTTAGTGGCCCGCGGCCGAGGCCGCCTCCGCCCCCGCTGAGCACCGCTGCAGGCCTCACCTCCTCACGTCCCTCCCAACACAGCGCGCCGGAGGGATCGCTCCCCGCCGAGCTGGCTGGACATGCGGCCAGAATGCGGCCCTGGAAGGCAGCCGCCACCCCAGCCGCTCCCGTGGTGGCTGGCCCGGACCCAGACTCCGCCGCAGGCCGGGGTGCCGTCCGTGCGGCCCGCGAGGCCCTCGACCTGCACTTGGCCGCCCCCACCGGAGCCCAGCCGCGCCGCAGCCCCCTGTCTGCCCGTGTGTCTCTCCACAGCTCCCTCCGGAAAAAGCCCCCCCCTCCGCCGTTTCGCCACGGCCGGGGGCGGGAGCGGGGGCGGGGGCCGGGGCCGCTTCTCCGGGCCTGCCGGCCACCAGGGCCGGGGTCCTGTGCTCGGCGGGCGGCGTGGGGGCAAGGGGGGGCCTTGCTGGGGCTAAGGGGCCGTGCCCACTCCATGGTGGCTCCCAGTGGCTTCGGGCCAGCTGCTGCCCGGCCGGAGGGCCGGCCCGGCCGTGGCCGGGCTGCGCCTAACTCCGCGTGGGCGGGCAGGGGGGGATGCCCAAGGGACCGCGGCCGCCGGGCCCTGAAGCCTCCGGGGCCGCGTCCCTGTGAGCGTCGAGCGGGATCTGCGGCGGGGCGCCAAGCGCCGACGGGCCTGGAGCGTCCCGCCCGCCCTGGGCTGCGAGGTGGCCCACCACTCCGCCACCCCCGGGTCCCCGAGGCCTCCTGTCGCCTGCCTGGGCGGGCGGCAGGGCCCTGCCGGAGAGGGCTGGCCGCCGGCATGGCGGTAAGGCGCAGGCGCCAGCGAAGCTGGGCCTCAAGAGGCACCGCGCGGGCCCCTCCTGCGTCTACGGCCATACCACCCTGAACGCGCCCGATCTCGTCTGATCTCGGAAGCTAAGCAGGGTCGGGCCTGGTTAGTACTTGGATGGGAGACCGCCTGGGAATACCGGGTGCTGTAGGCTTTTTGCCTCCCGCTCCGCCTTCTCCTTTAGTCGCCCGCCGCCTCCGCCCCCGCCCCCGCCCCCGCCCCCGCCGGGCACCGCTGCAGGCCCCACCTCCTCCGGCCCCTCCCACCACAGCGCGCCAGAGGGGGCGCTCTCCGCCTGCCTGGCCGGCCAGGCGGCCAGAAGGCGGCCCTGGAAGGCAGCCGCATCCCAGCCGCTCCCGGGGTGGCTGGCCTGAACCCAGACTCCGCCTCAGGCCCGGGTGCCGGCCGTGCGGCCCGCGAGCCCCTTGACCTGCACCTGGCCGCCCCCACTAGCGCCCAGCCCCGGCGCAGCCACCTATCTGCCGGTGTGTCTCTCCACAGCTCCCTCCGGAAAAAGCCCCCCCTCCGCCGTTTCGCCACGGCCGAGTGCGGGAGCGGGGTCGTGGGCCAGGACTCGTTCTCCGAACCGGCCGACCACTAGGCACCGGGAACAGTGCTCGGCAGTTGGCGTGGATGCAAGTGTGGCCTTGCTGGCTGTAATGGGCCATGCCAACACAATGGTGGCTCCCAGTGGATTCGGGGCAACTGCCGTCGGGCAGGAGGGCCGGCCCGGCCACGGCTAGGTTGTGCCTAGCACTGCGTGAGTGGACAGGGTTGGTAATGCCCGAGGGACCTAGGGCCAAGGGACATTAAGCCTCCGGGGCCACGTCCTTGTGAGCATCAAGCGGGACCTGGGGCGGAGCGCCAAGCACCTACGGGCCTGGAGGATCCCGCCTGACCTGAGCTGCGAGGTCGCCCTTGACTATGCAACCCCTGGGTCCCTGAGGCCTCCTGTCGCCAGCCTGGGCGGGCGGCAGGGCCTTGCTGAAGAGGGCTGACCGCCGAGCAGGGAGCAAGTCGCCAGCACCAGCGAAGCAAAGCCTCAAGAGGCACCCCGTGGCCCCGGCTGCCCTCTAAGGCCATACCACCCTGAACGCGCCCCATCTCGTCTGATCGCGGAAGCTAAGCAGGGTCGGGCCTGGTTAGTACTTGGATGGGAGACCGCCTGGGAATACCGGGTGCTGTAGGCTTCTTGCCTCCCGCTCCGCCTTCTCCTTTAGTCGCCCGCCGCCTCCGCCGCCGCCCCCGCCCCCGCCGAGCAGCGCTGCAGGCCCCACCTCCTCCGGCCCCTCCCACCACAGCGCGCCAGAGGGGGCGCTCCGCGCCGGCCTGGCCGGCCAGGCGGCCAGAAGGCGGCCCTGGAAGGCAGCCGCCACCCCAGCCGCTCCCGTGGTGGCTGGCCCGGACCCAGACTCCGCCGCAGGCCGGGGTGCCGTCCGTGCGGCCCACGAAGCCCTCGACCTGCACTTGGCCGCCCCCACCGGAGCCCAGCCGCGCCGCAGCCCCCTGTCTGCCCGTGTGTATCTCCACAGCTCCCTCCGGAAAAAGCCCACCCTCCGCCGTTTCGCCACGGCCGGGGGCGGGAGCGGGGGCGGGGGCTGGGACCGGTTCGCTGGGCTGGCTAGACACCAGGCGCCGGGTCCTGTGCTCGGCGGGTGGCGTGGGGGCAAGGGTGGCCTTGCTGGGGCTAAGGGGCCGTGCCGGCTCAATGGTGGCTCCCAGTGGGTTAAGGGCCGACTGCCGTCGGGCAGGAGGGCCGGCCAGGCCGTGGCTGGGCTGCGCCTAGCACTGTGTGGATTGACAGGGTGGGGAATGCACAAGGGACCGAGGGCCACAGGCCCTTAAGCCTCCGGGGCCAAGTCCTGTGAGCGTTGAGCGGCTCTGGGGCGGAGGGCCAAGCGCCTACAGGCCTGGAGGGTCCCGCCTGACCTGAGCTGCGAAGTCGCCCACAACTCCACCACCCCCGGGCCCTCGAGGCCTCCTGTCGCTTGCCTGGGCGGACGGCAGGGCCGCGCCGGAGAGGGTTGGCTGCCGGGCTGGCGGTGAGTCGCCAGCACCAGCGAAGCTAAGCCTCAAGAGGCACACCGTGGCCCCCGCTGCATTCTACGGCCACACCTCCCTGAACGCACCACACCTCGTCTGATCTCGGAAGCTAATCAGGGTCTGGCCTGTTTCGTACCTGGATGGGAGACCACATGGGAATACCGAGTGCTGTAGGCTTTTTTGCCTCCCGCTCCGCCTTGACATTTAGTGGCCCGCGGCCGAGGCCGCCTCCGCCCCCGCTGAGCACCGCTGCAGGCCTCACCTCCTCACGTCCCTCCCAACACAGCGCGCCGGAGGGATCGCTCCCCGCCGAGCTGGCTGGACATGCGGCCAGAATGCGGCCCTGGAAGGCAGCCGCCACCCCAGCCGCTCCCGTGGTGGCTGGCCCGGACCCAGACTCCGCCGCAGGCCGGGGTGCCGTCCGTGCGGCCCGCGAGGCCCTCGACCTGCACTTGGCCGCCCCCACCGGAGCCCAGCCGCGCCGCAGCCCCCTGTCTGCCCGTGTGTCTCTCCACAGCTCCCTCCGGAAAAAGCCCCCCCCTCCGCCGTTTCGCCACGGCCGGGGGCGGGAGCGGGGGCGGGGGCCGGGGCCGCTTCTCCGGGCCTGCCGGCCACCAGGGCCGGGGTCCTGTGCTCGGCGGGCGGCGTGGGGGCAAGGGGGGGCCTTGCTGGGGCTAAGGGGCCGTGCCCACTCCATGGTGGCTCCCAGTGGCTTCGGGCCAGCTGCTGCCCGGCCGGAGGGCCGGCCCGGCCGTGGCCGGGCTGCGCCTAACTCCGCGTGGGCGGGCAGGGGGGGATGCCCAAGGGACCGCGGCCGCCGGGCCCTGAAGCCTCCGGGGCCGCGTCCCTGTGAGCGTCGAGCGGGATCTGCGGCGGGGCGCCAAGCGCCGACGGGCCTGGAGCGTCCCGCCCGCCCTGGGCTGCGAGGTGGCCCACCACTCCGCCACCCCCGGGTCCCCGAGGCCTCCTGTCGCCTGCCTGGGCGGGCGGCAGGGCCCTGCCGGAGAGGGCTGGCCGCCGGCATGGCGGTAAGGCGCAGGCGCCAGCGAAGCTGGGCCTCAAGAGGCACCGCGCGGGCCCCTCCTGCGTCTACGGCCATACCACCCTGAACGCGCCCGATCTCGTCTGATCTCGGAAGCTAAGCAGGGTCGGGCCTGGTTAGTACTTGGATGGGAGACCGCCTGGGAATACCGGGTGCTGTAGGCTTTTTGCCTCCCGCTCCGCCTTCTCCTTTAGTCGCCCGCCGCCTCCGCCCCCGCCCCCGCCCCCGCCCCCGCCGGGCACCGCTGCAGGCCCCACCTCCTCCGGCCCCTCCCACCACAGCGCGCCAGAGGGGGCGCTCTCCGCCTGCCTGGCCGGCCAGGCGGCCAGAAGGCGGCCCTGGAAGGCAGCCGCATCCCAGCCGCTCCCGGGGTGGCTGGCCTGAACCCAGACTCCGCCTCAGGCCCGGGTGCCGGCCGTGCGGCCCGCGAGCCCCTTGACCTGCACCTGGCCGCCCCCACTAGCGCCCAGCCCCGGCGCAGCCACCTATCTGCCGGTGTGTCTCTCCACAGCTCCCTCCGGAAAAAGCCCCCCCTCCGCCGTTTCGCCACGGCCGAGTGCGGGAGCGGGGTCGTGGGCCAGGACTCGTTCTCCGAACCGGCCGACCACTAGGCACCGGGAACAGTGCTCGGCAGTTGGCGTGGATGCAAGTGTGGCCTTGCTGGCTGTAATGGGCCATGCCAACACAATGGTGGCTCCCAGTGGATTCGGGGCAACTGCCGTCGGGCAGGAGGGCCGGCCCGGCCACGGCTAGGTTGTGCCTAGCACTGCGTGAGTGGACAGGGTTGGTAATGCCCGAGGGACCTAGGGCCAAGGGACATTAAGCCTCCGGGGCCACGTCCTTGTGAGCATCAAGCGGGACCTGGGGCGGAGCGCCAAGCACCTACGGGCCTGGAGGATCCCGCCTGACCTGAGCTGCGAGGTCGCCCTTGACTATGCAACCCCTGGGTCCCTGAGGCCTCCTGTCGCCAGCCTGGGCGGGCGGCAGGGCCTTGCTGAAGAGGGCTGACCGCCGAGCAGGGAGCAAGTCGCCAGCACCAGCGAAGCAAAGCCTCAAGAGGCACCCCGTGGCCCCGGCTGCCCTCTAAGGCCATACCACCCTGAACGTGCCCCATCTCGTCTGATCGCGGAAGCTAAGCAGGGTCGGGCCTGGTTAGTACTTGGATGGGAGACCGCCTGGGAATACCGGGTGCTGTAGGCTTTTTGCCTCCCGCTCCGCCTTCTCCTTTAGTCGCCCGCCGCCTCCGCCGCCGCCCCCGCCCCCGCCGAGCAGCGCTGCAGGCCCCACCTCCTCCGGCCCCTCCCACCACAGCGCGCCAGAGGGGGCGCTCCGCGCCGGCCTGGCCGGCCAGGCGGCCAGAAGGCGGCCCTGGAAGGCAGCCGCCACCCCAGCCGCTCCCGTGGTGGCTGGCCCGGACCCAGACTCCGCCGCAGGCCGGGGTGCCGTCCGTGCGGCCCACGAAGCCCTCGACCTGCACTTGGCCGCCCCCACCGGAGCCCAGCCGCGCCGCAGCCCCCTGTCTGCCCGTGTGTATCTCCACAGCTCCCTCCGGAAAAAGCCCACCCTCCGCCGTTTCGCCACGGCCGGGGGCGGGAGCGGGGGCGGGGGCTGGGACCGGTTCGCTGGGCTGGCTAGACACCAGGCGCCGGGTCCTGTGCTCGGCGGGTGGCGTGGGGGCAAGGGTGGCCTTGCTGGGGCTAAGGGGCCGTGCCGGCTCAATGGTGGCTCCCAGTGGGTTAAGGGCCGACTGCCGTCGGGCAGGAGGGCCGGCCAGGCCGTGGCTGGGCTGCGCCTAGCACTGTGTGGATTGACAGGGTGGGGAATGCACAAGGGACCGAGGGCCACAGGCCCTTAAGCCTCCGGGGCCAAGTCCTGTGAGCGTTGAGCGGCTCTGGGGCGGAGGGCCAAGCGCCTACAGGCCTGGAGGGTCCCGCCTGACCTGAGCTGCGAAGTCGCCCACAACTCCACCACCCCCGGGCCCTCGAGGCCTCCTGTCGCTTGCCTGGGCGGACGGCAGGGCCGCGCCGGAGAGGGTTGGCTGCCGGGCTGGCGGTGAGTCGCCAGCACCAGCGAAGCTAAGCCTCAAGAGGCACACCGTGGCCCCCGCTGCATTCTACGGCCACACCTCCCTGAACGCACCACACCTCGTCTGATCTCGGAAGCTAATCAGGGTCTGGCCTGTTTCGTACCTGGATGGGAGACCACATGGGAATACCGAGTGCTGTAGGCTTTTTTGCCTCCCGCTCCGCCTTGACATTTAGTGGCCCGCGGCCGAGGCCGCCTCCGCCCCCGCTGAGCACCGCTGCAGGCCTCACCTCCTCACGTCCCTCCCAACACAGCGCGCCGGAGGGATCGCTCCCCGCCGAGCTGGCTGGACATGCGGCCAGAATGCGGCCCTGGAAGGCAGCCGCCACCCCAGCCGCTCCCGTGGTGGCTGGCCCGGACCCAGACTCCGCCGCAGGCCGGGGTGCCGTCCGTGCGGCCCGCGAGGCCCTCGACCTGCACTTGGACGCCCCCACCGGAGCCCAGCCGCGCCGCAGCCCCCTGTCTGCCCGTGTGTCTCTCCACAGCTCCCTCCGGAAAAAGCCCCCCCCTCCGCCGTTTCGCCACGGCCGGGGGCGGGAGCGGGGGCGGGGGCCGGGGCCGCTTCTCCGGGCCTGCCGGCCACCAGGGCCGGGGTCCTGTGCTCGGCGGGCGGCGTGGGGGCAAGGGGGGGCCTTGCTGGGGCTAAGGGGCCGTGCCCACTCCATGGTGGCTCCCAGTGGCTTCGGGCCAGCTGCTGCCCGGCCGGAGGGCCGGCCCGGCCGTGGCCGGGCTGCGCCTAACTCCGCGTGGGCGGGCAGGGGGGGATGCCCAAGGGACCGCGGCCGCCGGGCCCTGAAGCCTCCGGGGCCGCGTCCCTGTGAGCGTCGAGCGGGATCTGCGGCGAGGCGCCAAGCGCCGACGGGCCTGGAGCGTCCCGCCCGCCCTGGGCTGCGAGGTGGCCCACCACTCCGCCACCCCCGGGTCCCCGAGGCCTCCTGTCGCCTGCCTGGGCGGGCGGCAGGGCCCTGCCGGAGAGGGCTGGCCGCCGGCATGGCGGTAAGGCGCAGGCGCCAGCGAAGCTGGGCCTCAAGAGGCACCGCGCGGGCCCCTCCTGCGTCTACGGCCATACCACCCTGAACGCGCCCGATCTCGTCTGATCTCGGAAGCTAAGCAGGGTCGGGCCTGGTTAGTACTTGGATGGGAGACCGCCTGGGAATACCGGGTGCTGTAGGCTTTTTGCCTCCCGCTCCGCCTTCTCCTTTAGTCGCCCGCCGCCTCCGCCCCCGCCCCCGCCCCCGCCCCCGCCGGGCACCGCTGCAGGCCCCACCTCCTCCGGCCCCTCCCACCACAGCGCGCCAGAGGGGGCGCTCTCCGCCTGCCTGGCCGGCCAGGCGGCCAGAAGGCGGCCCTGGAAGGCAGCCGCATCCCAGCCGCTCCCGGGGTGGCTGGCCTGAACCCAGACTCCGCCTCAGGCCCGGGTGCCGGCCGTGCGGCCCGCGAGCCCCTTGACCTGCACCTGGCCGCCCCCACTAGCGCCCAGCCCCGGCGCAGCCACCTATCTGCCGGTGTGTCTCTCCACAGCTCCCTCCGGAAAAAGCCCCCCCTCCGCCGTTTCGCCACGGCCGAGTGCGGGAGCGGGGTCGTGGGCCAGGACTCGTTCTCCGAACCGGCCGACCACTAGGCACCGGGAACAGTGCTCGGCAGTTGGCGTGGATGCAAGTGTGGCCTTGCTGGCTGTAATGGGCCATGCCAACACAATGGTGGCTCCCAGTGGATTCGGGGCAACTGCCGTCGGGCAGGAGGGCCGGCCCGGCCACGGCTAGGTTGTGCCTAGCACTGCGTGAGTGGACAGGGTTGGTAATGCCCGAGGGACCTAGGGCCAAGGGACATTAAGCCTCCGGGGCCACGTCCTTGTGAGCATCAAGCGGGACCTGGGGCGGAGCGCCAAGCACCTACGGGCCTGGAGGATCCCGCCTGACCTGAGCTGCGAGGTCGCCCTTGACTATGCAACCCCTGGGTCCCTGAGGCCTCCTGTCGCCAGCCTGGGCGGGCGGCAGGGCCTTGCTGAAGAGGGCTGACCGCCGAGCAGGGAGCAAGTCGCCAGCACCAGCGAAGCAAAGCCTCAAGAGGCACCCCGTGGCCCCGGCTGCCCTCTAAGGCCATACCACCCTGAACGTGCCCCATCTCGTCTGATCGCGGAAGCTAAGCAGGGTCGGGCCTGGTTAGTACTTGGATGGGAGACCGCCTGGGAATACCGGGTGCTGTAGGCTTTTTGCCTCCCGCTCCGCCTTCTCCTTTAGTCGCCCGCCGCCTCCGCCGCCGCCCCCGCCCCCGCCGAGCAGCGCTGCAGGCCCCACCTCCTCCGGCCCCTCCCACCACAGCGCGCCAGAGGGGGCGCTCCGCGCCGGCCTGGCCGGCCAGGCGGCCAGAAGGCGGCCCTGGAAGGCAGCCGCCACCCCAGCCGCTCCCGTGGTGGCTGGCCCGGACCCAGACTCCGCCGCAGGCCGGGGTGCCGTCCGTGCGGCCCACGAAGCCCTCGACCTGCACTTGGCCGCCCCCACCGGAGCCCAGCCGCGCCGCAGCCCCCTGTCTGCCCGTGTGTATCTCCACAGCTCCCTCCGGAAAAAGCCCACCCTCCGCCGTTTCGCCACGGCCGGGGGCGGGAGCGGGGGCGGGGGCTGGGACCGGTTCGCTGGGCTGGCTAGACACCAGGCGCCGGGTCCTGTGCTCGGCGGGTGGCGTGGGGGCAAGGGTGGCCTTGCTGGGGCTAAGGGGCCGTGCCGGCTCAATGGTGGCTCCCAGTGGGTTAAGGGCCGACTGCCGTCGGGCAGGAGGGCCGGCCAGGCCGTGGCTGGGCTGCGCCTAGCACTGTGTGGATTGACAGGGTGGGGAATGCACAAGGGACCGAGGGCCACAGGCCCTTAAGCCTCCGGGGCCAAGTCCTGTGAGCGTTGAGCGGCTCTGGGGCGGAGGGCCAAGCGCCTACAGGCCTGGAGGGTCCCGCCTGACCTGAGCTGCGAAGTCGCCCACAACTCCACCACCCCCGGGCCCTCGAGGCCTCCTGTCGCTTGCCTGGGCGGACGGCAGGGCCGCGCCGGAGAGGGTTGGCTGCCGGGCTGGCGGTGAGTCGCCAGCACCAGCGAAGCTAAGCCTCAAGAGGCACACCGTGGCCCCCGCTGCATTCTACGGCCACACCTCCCTGAACGCACCACACCTCGTCTGATCTCGGAAGCTAATCAGGGTCTGGCCTGTTTCGTACCTGGATGGGAGACCACATGGGAATACCGAGTGCTGTAGGCTTTTTTGCCTCCCGCTCCGCCTTGACATTTAGTGGCCCGCGGCCGAGGCCGCCTCCGCCCCCGCTGAGCACCGCTGCAGGCCTCACCTCCTCACGTCCCTCCCAACACAGCGCGCCGGAGGGATCGCTCCCCGCCGAGCTGGCTGGACATGCGGCCAGAATGCGGCCCTGGAAGGCAGCCGCCACCCCAGCCGCTCCCGTGGTGGCTGGCCCGGACCCAGACTCCGCCGCAGGCCGGGGTGCCGTCCGTGCGGCCCGCGAGGCCCTCGACCTGCACTTGGACGCCCCCACCGGAGCCCAGCCGCGCCGCAGCCCCCTGTCTGCCCGTGTGTCTCTCCACAGCTCCCTCCGGAAAAAGCCCCCCCCTCCGCCGTTTCGCCACGGCCGGGGGCGGGAGCGGGGGCGGGGGCCGGGGCCGCTTCTCCGGGCCTGCCGGCCACCAGGGCCGGGGTCCTGTGCTCGGCGGGCGGCGTGGGGGCAAGGGGGGGCCTTGCTGGGGCTAAGGGGCCGTGCCCACTCCATGGTGGCTCCCAGTGGCTTCGGGCCAGCTGCTGCCCGGCCGGAGGGCCGGCCCGGCCGTGGCCGGGCTGCGCCTAACTCCGCGTGGGCGGGCAGGGGGGGATGCCCAAGGGACCGCGGCCGCCGGGCCCTGAAGCCTCCGGGGCCGCGTCCCTGTGAGCGTCGAGCGGGATCTGCGGCGGGGCGCCAAGCGCCGACGGGCCTGGAGCGTCCCGCCCGCCCTGGGCTGCGAGGTGGCCCACCACTCCGCCACCCCCGGGTCCCCGAGGCCTCCTGTCGCCTGCCTGGGCGGGCGGCAGGGCCCTGCCGGAGAGGGCTGGCCGCCGGCATGGCGGTAAGGCGCAGGCGCCAGCGAAGCTGGGCCTCAAGAGGCACCGCGCGGGCCCCTCCTGCGTCTACGGCCATACCACCCTGAACGCGCCCGATCTCGTCTGATCTCGGAAGCTAAGCAGGGTCGGGCCTGGTTAGTACTTGGATGGGAGACCGCCTGGGAATACCGGGTGCTGTAGGCTTTTTGCCTCCCGCTCCGCCTTCTCCTTTAGTCGCCCGCCGCCTCCGCCCCCGCCCCCGCCCCCGCCCCCGCCGGGCACCGCTGCAGGCCCCACCTCCTCCGGCCCCTCCCACCACAGCGCGCCAGAGGGGGCGCTCTCCGCCTGCCTGGCCGGCCAGGCGGCCAGAAGGCGGCCCTGGAAGGCAGCCGCATCCCAGCCGCTCCCGGGGTGGCTGGCCTGAACCCAGACTCCGCCTCAGGCCCGGGTGCCGGCCGTGCGGCCCGCGAGCCCCTTGACCTGCACCTGGCCGCCCCCACTAGCGCCCAGCCCCGGCGCAGCCACCTATCTGCCGGTGTGTCTCTCCACAGCTCCCTCCGGAAAAAGCCCCCCCTCCGCCGTTTCGCCACGGCCGAGTGCGGGAGCGGGGTCGTGGGCCAGGACTCGTTCTCCGAACCGGCCGACCACTAGGCACCGGGAACAGTGCTCGGCAGTTGGCGTGGATGCAAGTGTGGCCTTGCTGGCTGTAATGGGCCATGCCAACACAATGGTGGCTCCCAGTGGATTCGGGGCAACTGCCGTCGGGCAGGAGGGCCGGCCCGGCCACGGCTAGGTTGTGCCTAGCACTGCGTGAGTGGACAGGGTTGGTAATGCCCGAGGGACCTAGGGCCAAGGGACATTAAGCCTCCGGGGCCACGTCCTTGTGAGCATCAAGCGGGACCTGGGGCGGAGCGCCAAGCACCTACGGGCCTGGAGGATCCCGCCTGACCTGAGCTGCGAGGTCGCCCTTGACTATGCAACCCCTGGGTCCCTGAGGCCTCCTGTCGCCAGCCTGGGCGGGCGGCAGGGCCTTGCTGAAGAGGGCTGACCGCCGAGCAGGGAGCAAGTCGCCAGCACCAGCGAAGCAAAGTCTCAAGAGGCACCCCGTGGCCCCGGCTGCCCTCTAAGGCCATACCACCCTGAACGCGCCCCATCTCGTCTGATCGCGGAAGCTAAGCAGGGTCGGGCCTGGTTAGTACTTGGATGGGAGACCGCCTGGGAATACCGGGTGCTGTAGGCTTCTTGCCTCCCGCTCCGCCTTCTCCTTTAGTCGCCCGCCGCCTCCGCCGCCGCCCCCGCCCCCGCCGAGCAGCGCTGCAGGCCCCACCTCCTCCGGCCCCTCCCACCACAGCGCGCCAGAGGGGGCGCTCCGCGCCGGCCTGGCCGGCCAGGCGGCCAGAAGGCGGCCCTGGAAGGCAGCCGCCACCCCAGCCGCTCCCGTGGTGGCTGGCCCGGACCCAGACTCCGCCGCAGGCCGGGGTGCCGTCCGTGCGGCCCACGAAGCCCTCGACCTGCACTTGGCCGCCCCCACCGGAGCCCAGCCGCGCCGCAGCCCCCTGTCTGCCCGTGTGTATCTCCACAGCTCCCTCCGGAAAAAGCCCACCCTCCGCCGTTTCGCCACGGCCGGGGGCGGGAGCGGGGGCGGGGGCTGGGACCGGTTCGCTGGGCTGGCTAGACACCAGGCGCCGGGTCCTGTGCTCGGCGGGTGGCGTGGGGGCAAGGGTGGCCTTGCTGGGGCTAAGGGGCCGTGCCGGCTCAATGGTGGCTCCCAGTGGGTTAAGGGCCGACTGCCGTCGGGCAGGAGGGCCGGCCAGGCCGTGGCTGGGCTGCGCCTAGCACTGTGTGGATTGACAGGGTGGGGAATGCACAAGGGACCGAGGGCCACAGGCCCTTAAGCCTCCGGGGCCAAGTCCTGTGAGCGTTGAGCGGCTCTGGGGCGGAGGGCCAAGCGCCTACAGGCCTGGAGGGTCCCGCCTGACCTGAGCTGCGAAGTCGCCCACAACTCCACCACCCCCGGGCCCTCGAGGCCTCCTGTCGCTTGCCTGGGCGGACGGCAGGGCCGCGCCGGAGAGGGTTGGCTGCCGGGCTGGCGGTGAGTCGCCAGCACCAGCGAAGCTAAGCCTCAAGAGGCACACCGTGGCCCCCGCTGCATTCTACGGCCACACCTCCCTGAACGCACCACACCTCGTCTGATCTCGGAAGCTAATCAGGGTCTGGCCTGTTTCGTACCTGGATGGGAGACCACATGGGAATACCGAGTGCTGTAGGCTTTTTTGCCTCCCGCTCCGCCTTGACATTTAGTGGCCCGCGGCCGAGGCCGCCTCCGCCCCCGCTGAGCACCGCTGCAGGCCTCACCTCCTCACGTCCCTCCCAACACAGCGCGCCGGAGGGATCGCTCCCCGCCGAGCTGGCTGGACATGCGGCCAGAATGCGGCCCTGGAAGGCAGCCGCCACCCCAGCCGCTCCCGTGGTGGCTGGCCCGGACCCAGACTCCGCCGCAGGCCGGGGTGCCGTCCGTGCGGCCCGCGAGGCCCTCGACCTGCACTTGGCCGCCCCCACCGGAGCCCAGCCGCGCCGCAGCCCCCTGTCTGCCCGTGTGTCTCTCCACAGCTCCCTCCGGAAAAAGCCCCCCCCTCCGCCGTTTCGCCACGGCCGGGGGCGGGAGCGGGGGCGGGGGCCGGGGCCGCTTCTCCGGGCCTGCCGGCCACCAGGGCCGGGGTCCTGTGCTCGGCGGGCGGCGTGGGGGCAAGGGGGGGCCTTGCTGGGGCTAAGGGGCCGTGCCCACTCCATGGTGGCTCCCAGTGGCTTCGGGCCAGCTGCTGCCCGGCCGGAGGGCCGGCCCGGCCGTGGCCGGGCTGCGCCTAACTCCGCGTGGGCGGGCAGGGGGGGATGCCCAAGGGACCGCGGCCGCCGGGCCCTGAAGCCTCCGGGGCCGCGTCCCTGTGAGCGTCGAGCGGGATCTGCGGCGGGGCGCCAAGCGCCGACGGGCCTGGAGCGTCCCGCCCGCCCTGGGCTGCGAGGTGGCCCACCACTCCGCCACCCCCGGGTCCCCGAGGCCTCCTGTCGCCTGCCTGGGCGGGCGGCAGGGCCCTGCCGGAGAGGGCTGGCCGCCGGCATGGCGGTAAGGCGCAGGCGCCAGCGAAGCTGGGCCTCAAGAGGCACCGCGCGGGCCCCTCCTGCGTCTACGGCCATACCACCCTGAACGCGCCCGATCTCGTCTGATCTCGGAAGCTAAGCAGGGTCGGGCCTGGTTAGTACTTGGATGGGAGACCGCCTGGGAATACCGGGTGCTGTAGGCTTTTTGCCTCCCGCTCCGCCTTCTCCTTTAGTCGCCCGCCGCCTCCGCCCCCGCCCCCGCCCCCGCCCCCGCCGGGCACCGCTGCAGGCCCCACCTCCTCCGGCCCCTCCCACCACAGCGCGCCAGAGGGGGCGCTCTCCGCCTGCCTGGCCGGCCAGGCGGCCAGAAGGCGGCCCTGGAAGGCAGCCGCATCCCAGCCGCTCCCGGGGTGGCTGGCCTGAACCCAGACTCCGCCTCAGGCCCGGGTGCCGGCCGTGCGGCCCGCGAGCCCCTTGACCTGCACCTGGCCGCCCCCACTAGCGCCCAGCCCCGGCGCAGCCACCTATCTGCCGGTGTGTCTCTCCACAGCTCCCTCCGGAAAAAGCCCCCCCTCCGCCGTTTCGCCACGGCCGAGTGCGGGAGCGGGGTCGTGGGCCAGGACTCGTTCTCCGAACCGGCCGACCACTAGGCACCGGGAACAGTGCTCGGCAGTTGGCGTGGATGCAAGTGTGGCCTTGCTGGCTGTAATGGGCCATGCCAACACAATGGTGGCTCCCAGTGGATTCGGGGCAACTGCCGTCGGGCAGGAGGGCCGGCCCGGCCACGGCTAGGTTGTGCCTAGCACTGCGTGAGTGGACAGGGTTGGTAATGCCCGAGGGACCTAGGGCCAAGGGACATTAAGCCTCCGGGGCCACGTCCTTGTGAGCATCAAGCGGGACCTGGGGCGGAGCGCCAAGCACCTACGGGCCTGGAGGATCCCGCCTGACCTGAGCTGCGAGGTCGCCCTTGACTATGCAACCCCTGGGTCCCTGAGGCCTCCTGTCGCCAGCCTGGGCGGGCGGCAGGGCCTTGCTGAAGAGGGCTGACCGCCGAGCAGGGAGCAAGTCGCCAGCACCAGCGAAGCAAAGCCTCAAGAGGCACCCCGTGGCCCCGGCTGCCCTCTAAGGCCATACCACCCTGAACGCGCCCCATCTCGTCTGATCTCGGAAGCTAAGCAGGGTCGGGCCTGGTTAGTACTTGGATGGGAGACCGCCTGGGAATACCGGGTGCTGTAGGCTTCTTGCCTCCCGCTCCGCCTTCTCCTTTAGTCGCCCGCCGCCTCCGCCCCCGCCCCCGCCCCCGCCGGGCAGCGCTGCAGGCCCCACCTCCTCCGGCCCCTCCCACCACAGCGCGCCAGAGGGGGCGCTCCGCGCCGGCCTGGCCGGCCAGGCGGCCAGAAGGCGGCCCTGGAAGGCAGCCGCCACCCCAGCCGCTCCCGTGGTGGCTGGCCCGGACCCAGACTCCGCCGCAGGCCGGGGTGCCGTCCGTGCGGCCCACGAAGCCCTCGACCTGCACTTGGCCGCCCCCACCGGAGCCCAGCCGCGCCGCAGCCCCCTGTCTGCCCGTGTGTATCTCCACAGCTCCCTCCGGAAAAAGCCCACGCTCCGCCGTTTCGCCACGGCCGGGGGCGGGAGCGGGGGCGGGGGCTGGGACCGGTTCGCTGGGCTGGCTAGACACCAGGCGCCGGGTCCTGTGCTCGGCGGGTGGCGTGGGGGCAAGGGTGGCCTTGCTGGGGCTAAGGGGCCGTGCCGGCTCAATGGTGGCTCCCAGTGGGTTAAGGGCCGACTGCCGTCGGGCAGGAGGGCCGGCCAGGCCGTGGCTGGGCTGCGCCTAGCACTGTGTGGATTGACAGGGTGGGGAATGCACAAGGGACCGAGGGCCACAGGCCCTTAAGCCTCCGGGGCCAAGTCCTGTGAGCGTTGAGCGGCTCTGGGGCGGAGGGCCAAGCGCCTACAGGCCTGGAGGGTCCCGCCTGACCTGAGCTGCGAAGTCGCCCACAACTCCACCACCCCCGGGCCCTCGAGGCCTCCTGTCGCTTGCCTGGGCGGACGGCAGGGCCGCGCCGGAGAGGGTTGGCTGCCGGGCTGGCGGTGAGTCGCCAGCACCAGCGAAGCTAAGCCTCAAGAGGCACACCGTGGCCCCCGCTGCATTCTACGGCCACACCTCCCTGAACGCACCACACCTCGTCTGATCTCGGAAGCTAATCAGGGTCTGGCCTGTTTCGTACCTGGATGGGAGACCACATGGGAATACCGAGTGCTGTAGGCTTTTTTGCCTCCCGCTCCGCCTTGACATTTAGTGGCCCGCGGCCGAGGCCGCCTCCGCCCCCGCTGAGCACCGCTGCAGGCCTCACCTCCTCACGTCCCTCCCAACACAGCGCGCCGGAGGGATCGCTCCCCGCCGAGCTGGCTGGACATGCGGCCAGAATGCGGCCCTGGAAGGCAGCCGCCACCCCAGCCGCTCCCGTGGTGGCTGGCCCGGACCCAGACTCCGCCGCAGGCCGGGGTGCCGTCCGTGCGGCCCGCGAGGCCCTCGACCTGCACTTGGCCGCCCCCACCGGAGCCCAGCCGCGCCGCAGCCCCCTGTCTGCCCGTGTGTCTCTCCACAGCTCCCTCCGGAAAAAGCCCCCCCCTCCGCCGTTTCGCCACGGCCGGGGGCGGGAGCGGGGGCGGGGGCCGGGGCCGCTTCTCCGGGCCTGCCGGCCACCAGGGCCGGGGTCCTGTGCTCGGCGGGCGGCGTGGGGGCAAGGGGGGGCCTTGCTGGGGCTAAGGGGCCGTGCCCACTCCATGGTGGCTCCCAGTGGCTTCGGGCCAGCTGCTGCCCGGCCGGAGGGCCGGCCCGGCCGTGGCCGGGCTGCGCCTAACTCCGCGTGGGCGGGCAGGGGGGGATGCCCAAGGGACCGCGGCCGCCGGGCCCTGAAGCCTCCGGGGCCGCGTCCCTGTGAGCGTCGAGCGGGATCTGCGGCGGGGCGCCAAGCGCCGACGGGCCTGGAGCGTCCCGCCCGCCCTGGGCTGCGAGGTGGCCCACCACTCCGCCACCCCCGGGTCCCCGAGGCCTCCTGTCGCCTGCCTGGGCGGGCGGCAGGGCCCTGCCGGAGAGGGCTGGCCGCCGGCATGGCGGTAAGGCGCAGGCGCCAGCGAAGCTGGGCCTCAAGAGGCACCGCGCGGGCCCCTCCTGCGTCTACGGCCATACCACCCTGAACGCGCCCGATCTCGTCTGATCTCGGAAGCTAAGCAGGGTCGGGCCTGGTTAGTACTTGGATGGGAGACCGCCTGGGAATACCGGGTGCTGTAGGCTTTTTGCCTCCCGCTCCGCCTTCTCCTTTAGTCGCCCGCCGCCTCCGCCCCCGCCCCCGCCCCCGCCCCCGCCGGGCACCGCTGCAGGCCCCACCTCCTCCGGCCCCTCCCACCACAGCGCGCCAGAGGGGGCGCTCTCCGCCTGCCTGGCCGGCCAGGCGGCCAGAAGGCGGCCCTGGAAGGCAGCCGCATCCCAGCCGCTCCCGGGGTGGCTGGCCTGAACCCAGACTCCGCCTCAGGCCCGGGTGCCGGCCGTGCGGCCCGCGAGCCCCTTGACCTGCACCTGGCCGCCCCCACTAGCGCCCAGCCCCGGCGCAGCCACCTATCTGCCGGTGTGTCTCTCCACAGCTCCCTCCGGAAAAAGCCCCCCCTCCGCCGTTTCGCCACGGCCGAGTGCGGGAGCGGGGTCGTGGGCCAGGACTCGTTCTCCGAACCGGCCGACCACTAGGCACCGGGAACAGTGCTCGGCAGTTGGCGTGGATGCAAGTGTGGCCTTGCTGGCTGTAATGGGCCATGCCAACACAATGGTGGCTCCCAGTGGATTCGGGGCAACTGCCGTCGGGCAGGAGGGCCGGCCCGGCCACGGCTAGGTTGTGCCTAGCACTGCGTGAGTGGACAGGGTTGGTAATGCCCGAGGGACCTAGGGCCAAGGGACATTAAGCCTCCGGGGCCACGTCCTTGTGAGCATCAAGCGGGACCTGGGGCGGAGCGCCAAGCACCTACGGGCCTGGAGGATCCCGCCTGACCTGAGCTGCGAGGTCGCCCTTGACTATGCAACCCCTGGGTCCCTGAGGCCTCCTGTCGCCAGCCTGGGCGGGCGGCAGGGCCTTGCTGAAGAGGGCTGACCGCCGAGCAGGGAGCAAGTCGCCAGCACCAGCGAAGCAAAGCCTCAAGAGGCACCCCGTGGCCCCGGCTGCCCTCTAAGGCCATACCACCCTGAACGTGCCCCATCTCGTCTGATCGCGGAAGCTAAGCAGGGTCGGGCCTGGTTAGTACTTGGATGGGAGACCGCCTGGGAATACCGGGTGCTGTAGGCTTCTTGCCTCCCGCTCCGCCTTCTCCTTTAGTCGCCCGCCGCCTCCGCCGCCGCCCCCGCCCCCGCCGAGCAGCGCTGCAGGCCCCACCTCCTCCGGCCCCTCCCACCACAGCGCGCCAGAGGGGGCGCTCCGCGCCGGCCTGGCCGGCCAGGCGGCCAGAAGGCGGCCCTGGAAGGCAGCCGCCACCCCAGCCGCTCCCGTGGTGGCTGGCCCGGACCCAGACTCCGCCGCAGGCCGGGGTGCCGTCCGTGCGGCCCACGAAGCCCTCGACCTGCACTTGGCCGCCCCCACCGGAGCCCAGCCGCGCCGCAGCCCCCTGTCTGCCCGTGTGTATCTCCACAGCTCCCTCCGGAAAAAGCCCACCCTCCGCCGTTTCGCCACGGCCGGGGGCGGGAGCGGGGGCGGGGGCTGGGACCGGTTCGCTGGGCTGGCTAGACACCAGGCGCCGGGTCCTGTGCTCGGCGGGTGGCGTGGGGGCAAGGGTGGCCTTGCTGGGGCTAAGGGGCCGTGCCGGCTCAATGGTGGCTCCCAGTGGGTTAAGGGCCGACTGCCGTCGGGCAGGAGGGCCGGCCAGGCCGTGGCTGGGCTGCGCCTAGCACTGTGTGGATTGACAGGGTGGGGAATGCACAAGGGACCGAGGGCCACAGGCCCTTAAGCCTCCGGGGCCAAGTCCTGTGAGCGTTGAGCGGCTCTGGGGCGGAGGGCCAAGCGCCTACAGGCCTGGAGGGTCCCGCCTGACCTGAGCTGCGAAGTCGCCCACAACTCCACCACCCCCGGGCCCTCGAGGCCTCCTGTCGCTTGCCTGGGCGGACGGCAGGGCCGCGCCGGAGAGGGTTGGCTGCCGGGCTGGCGGTGAGTCGCCAGCACCAGCGAAGCTAAGCCTCAAGAGGCACACCGTGGCCCCCGCTGCATTCTACGGCCACACCTCCCTGAACGCACCACACCTCGTCTGATCTCGGAAGCTAATCAGGGTCTGGCCTGTTTCGTACCTGGATGGGAGACCACATGGGAATACCGAGTGCTGTAGGCTTTTTTGCCTCCCGCTCCGCCTTGACATTTAGTGGCCCGCGGCCGAGGCCGCCTCCGCCCCCGCTGAGCACCGCTGCAGGCCTCACCTCCTCACGTCCCTCCCAACACAGCGCGCCGGAGGGATCGCTCCCCGCCGAGCTGGCTGGACATGCGGCCAGAATGCGGCCCTGGAAGGCAGCCGCCACCCCAGCCGCTCCCGTGGTGGCTGGCCCGGACCCAGACTCCGCCGCAGGCCGGGGTGCCGTCCGTGCGGCCCGCGAGGCCCTCGACCTGCACTTGGCCGCCCCCACCGGAGCCCAGCCGCGCCGCAGCCCCCTGTCTGCCCGTGTGTCTCTCCACAGCTCCCTCCGGAAAAAGCCCCCCCCTCCGCCGTTTCGCCACGGCCGGGGGCGGGAGCGGGGGCGGGGGCCGGGGCCGCTTCTCCGGGCCTGCCGGCCACCAGGGCCGGGGTCCTGTGCTCGGCGGGCGGCGTGGGGGCAAGGGGGGGCCTTGCTGGGGCTAAGGGGCCGTGCCCACTCCATGGTGGCTCCCAGTGGCTTCGGGCCAGCTGCTGCCCGGCCGGAGGGCCGGCCCGGCCGTGGCCGGGCTGCGCCTAACTCCGCGTGGGCGGGCAGGGGGGGATGCCCAAGGGACCGCGGCCGCCGGGCCCTGAAGCCTCCGGGGCCGCGTCCCTGTGAGCGTCGAGCGGGATCTGCGGCGGGGCGCCAAGCGCCGACGGGCCTGGAGCGTCCCGCCCGCCCTGGGCTGCGAGGTGGCCCACCACTCCGCCACCCCCGGGTCCCCGAGGCCTCCTGTCGCCTGCCTGGGCGGGCGGCAGGGCCCTGCCGGAGAGGGCTGGCCGCCGGCATGGCGGTAAGGCGCAGGCGCCAGCGAAGCTGGGCCTCAAGAGGCACCGCGCGGGCCCCTCCTGCGTCTACGGCCATACCACCCTGAACGCGCCCGATCTCGTCTGATCTCGGAAGCTAAGCAGGGTCGGGCCTGGTTAGTACTTGGATGGGAGACCGCCTGGGAATACCGGGTGCTGTAGGCTTTTTGCCTCCCGCTCCGCCTTCTCCTTTAGTCGCCCGCCGCCTCCGCCCCCGCCCCCGCCCCCGCCCCCGCCGGGCACCGCTGCAGGCCCCACCTCCTCCGGCCCCTCCCACCACAGCGCGCCAGAGGGGGCGCTCTCCGCCTGCCTGGCCGGCCAGGCGGCCAGAAGGCGGCCCTGGAAGGCAGCCGCATCCCAGCCGCTCCCGGGGTGGCTGGCCTGAACCCAGACTCCGCCTCAGGCCCGGGTGCCGGCCGTGCGGCCCGCGAGCCCCTTGACCTGCACCTGGCCGCCCCCACTAGCGCCCAGCCCCGGCGCAGCCACCTATCTGCCGGTGTGTCTCTCCACAGCTCCCTCCGGAAAAAGCCCCCCCTCCGCCGTTTCGCCACGGCCGGGGGCGGGAGCGGGGGCGGGGGCCGGGGCCGGTGCTCCGGGCCGGCCGGCCACAAGGCGCCGGGTCCTGTGCTCGGCGGGTGGCGTGGGGGCAAGGGTGGCCTTGCTGGGGCTAAGGGGCCGTGCCGACTCAATGGTGGCTCCCAGTGGGTTAAGGGCCGACTGCCGTCGGGCAGGAGGGCCGGCCCGGGCTGCGGCTGGGCTGCGCCTAGCGCCGCGTGGGCGGGCAGAGGGGAGGCCCAAGGGACCGCGGGCCCCGGGCCCTGAAGCCTCCGGGGCCACGTCCCTGTGAGCGACGTGCGGGATCTGGGGCGGGGCGCCAAGCGCCGAACGGTTTGGTGGGTCCCGCCCGCCCTGGGCTGGGAGGTCGCCGAACCCTCCGCCACCCCCCTGGTACCCGAGGCCGCCGTTGCCCTGCCTGGGCGGGCGGCGGGGCCCTGCCGGGGCGGGCTGGCCGCCGGGCTGGCGGGGAGGCGCAAGCGCCAGCGAAGCTGGGCCTCAAGAGGCACTCCGCGGGCCCCTCTTAACGTCTACGGCCATACCACCCTGAACGCGCCCGAACTCGTCTGATCTCGGAAGCTAAGCAGGGTCGGGCCTGGTTAGTACTTGGATGGGAGACCGCCTGGGAATACCGGGTGCTGTAGGCTTCTTGCCTCCCGCTCCGCCTTCTCCTTTAGTCGCCCGCCGCCTCCGCCCCCGCCCCCGCCCCCGCCGGGCAGCGCTGCAGGCCCCACCTCCTCCGGCCCCTCCCACCACAGCGCGCCAGAGGGGGCGCTCCGCGCCGGCCTGGCCGGCCAGGCGGCCAGAAGGCGGCCCTGGAAGGCAGCCGCCACCCCAGCCGCTCCCGTGGTGGCTGGCCCGGACCCAGACTCCGCCGCAGGCCGGGGTGCCGTCCGTGCGGCCCACGAAGCCCTCGACCTGCACTTGGCCGCCCCCACCGGAGCCCAGCCGCGCCGCAGCCCCCTGTCTGCCCGTGTGTCTCTCCACAGCTCCCTCCGGAAAAAGCCCACCCTTTGCCACTTCGCCACGGCCGAGAGTGGGAGTGGGGTCGTGGGCTGGGACCGGTTCGCTGGGCTGGCTAGACACCAGGCGCCGGGAACTTTGCTCGGCAGTTGGCGTGGGGGCAAGGGTGGCGTTGCTGTGTCTAAGGGGCCGTGCCGGCTCAATGGTGGCTCCCAGTGGCTTCGGGCCAACTGCCGTTGGGCAGGCGGGCCGGCCAGGCCGTGGCTGGGCTGCGCCTAGCACTGTGTGGATTGACAGGGTGGGGAATGCACAAGGGACCGAGGGCCACAGGCCCTTAAGCCTCCGGGGCCAAGTCCTGTGAGCGTTGAGCGGCTCTGGGGCGGAGGGCCAAGCGCCTACAGGCCTGGAGGGTCCCGCCTGACCTGAGCTGCGAAGTCGCCCACAACTCCACCACCCCCGGGCCCTCGAGGCCTCCTGTCGCTTGCCTGGGCGGACGGCAGGGCCGCGCCGGAGAGGGTTGGCTGCCGGGCTGGCGGTAAGTCGCCAGCACCAGCGAAGCTAAGCCTCAAGAGGCACACCGTGGCCCCCGCTGCATTCTACAGCCACACCTCCCTGAACGCACCACACCTCGTCTGATCTCGGAAGCTAATCAGGGTCTGGCCTGTTTCGTACCTGGATGGGAGACCACATGGGAATACCGAGTGCTGTAGGCTTTTTTGCCTCCCGCTCCGCCTTGACATTTAGTGGCCCGCGGCCGAGGCCGCCTCCGCCCCCGCTGAGCACCGCTGCAGGCCTCACCTCCTCACGTCCCTCCCAACACAGCGCGCCGGAGGGATCGCTCCCCGCCGAGCTGGCTGGACATGCGGCCAGAATGCGGCCCTGGAAGGCAGCCGCCACCCCAGCCGCTCCCGTGGTGGCTGGCCCGGACCCAGACTCCGCCGCAGGCCGGGGTGCCGTCCGTGCGGCCCGCGAGGCCCTCGACCTGCACTTGGCCGCCCCCACCGGAGCCCAGCCGCGCCGCAGCCCCCTGTCTGCCCGTGTGTCTCTCCACAGCTCCCTCCGGAAAAAGCCCCCCCCTCCGCCGTTTCGCCACGGCCGGGGGCGGGAGCGGGGGCGGGGGCCGGGGCCGCTTCTCCGGGCCTGCCGGCCACCAGGGCCGGGGTCCTGTGCTCGGCGGGCGGCGTGGGGGCAAGGGGGGGCCTTGCTGGGGCTAAGGGGCCGTGCCCACTCCATGGTGGCTCCCAGTGGCTTCGGGCCAGCTGCTGCCCGGCCGGAGGGCCGGCCCGGCCGTGGCCGGGCTGCGCCTAACTCCGCGTGGGCGGGCAGGGGGGGATGCCCAAGGGACCGCGGCCGCCGGGCCCTGAAGCCTCCGGGGCCGCGTCCCTGTGAGCGTCGAGCGGGATCTGCGGCGGGGCGCCAAGCGCCGACGGGCCTGGAGCGTCCCGCCCGCCCTGGGCTGCGAGGTGGCCCACCACTCCGCCACCCCCGGGTCCCCGAGGCCTCCTGTCGCCTGCCTGGGCGGGCGGCAGGGCCCTGCCGGAGAGGGCTGGCCGCCGGCATGGCGGTAAGGCGCAGGCGCCAGCGAAGCTGGGCCTCAAGAGGCACCGCGCGGGCCCCTCCTGCGTCTACGGCCATACCACCCTGAACGCGCCCGATCTCGTCTGATCTCGGAAGCTAAGCAGGGTCGGGCCTGGTTAGTACTTGGATGGGAGACCGCCTGGGAATACCGGGTGCTGTAGGCTTTTTGCCTCCCGCTCCGCCTTCTCCTTTAGTCGCCCGCCGCCTCCGCCCCCGCCCCCGCCCCCGCCCCCGCCGGGCACCGCTGCAGGCCCCACCTCCTCCGGCCCCTCCCACCACAGCGCGCCAGAGGGGGCGCTCTCCGCCTGCCTGGCCGGCCAGGCGGCCAGAAGGCGGCCCTGGAAGGCAGCCGCATCCCAGCCGCTCCCGGGGTGGCTGGCCTGAACCCAGACTCCGCCTCAGGCCCGGGTGCCGGCCGTGCGGCCCGCGAGCCCCTTGACCTGCACCTGGCCGCCCCCACTAGCGCCCAGCCCCGGCGCAGCCACCTATCTGCCGGTGTGTCTCTCCACAGCTCCCTCCGGAAAAAGCCCCCCCTCCGCCGTTTCGCCACGGCCGGGGGCGGGAGCGGGGGCGGGGGCCGGGGCCGGTGCTCCGGGCCGGCCGGCCACAAGGCGCCGGGTCCTGTGCTCGGCGGGTGGCGTGGGGGCAAGGGTGGCCTTGCTGGGGCTAAGGGGCCGTGCCGACTCAATGGTGGCTCCCAGTGGGTTAAGGGCCGACTGCCGTCGGGCAGGAGGGCCGGCCCGGGCTGCGGCTGGGCTGCGCCTAGCGCCGCGTGGGCGGGCAGAGGGGAGGCCCAAGGGACCGCGGGCCCCGGGCCCTGAAGCCTCCGGGGCCACGTCCCTGTGAGCGACGTGCGGGATCTGGGGCGGGGCGCCAAGCGCCGAACGGTTTGGTGGGTCCCGCCCGCCCTGGGCTGGGAGGTCGCCGAACCCTCCGCCACCCCCCTGGTACCCGAGGCCGCCGTTGCCCTGCCTGGGCGGGCGGCGGGGCCCTGCCGGGGCGGGCTGGCCGCTGGGCTGGCGGGGAGGCGCAAGCGCCAGCGAAGCTGGGCCTCAAGAGGCACTCCGCGGGCCCCTCTTAACGTCTACGGCCATACCACCCTGAACGCGCCGGAACTCGTCTGATCTCGGAAGCTAAGCAGGGTCGGGCCTGGTTAGTACTTGGATGGGAGACCGCCTGGGAATACCGGGTGCTGTAGGCTTCTTGCCTCCCGCTCCGCCTTCTCCTTTAGTCGCCCGCCGCCTCCGCCCCCGCCCCCGCCCCCGCCGGGCAGCGCTGCAGGCCCCACCTCCTCCGGCCCCTCCCACCACAGCGCGCCAGAGGGGGCGCTCCGCGCCGGCCTGGCCGGCCAGGCGGCCAGAAGGCGGCCCTGGAAGGCAGCCGCCACCCCAGCCGCTCCCGTGGTGGCTGGCCCGGACCCAGACTCCGCCGCAGGCCGGGGTGCCGTCCGTGCGGCCCACGAAGCCCTCGACCTGCACTTGGCCGCCCCCACCGGAGCCCAGCCGCGCCGCAGCCCCCTGTCTGCCCGTGTGTCTCTCCACAGCTCCCTCCGGAAAAAGCCCACCCTTTGCCACTTCGCCACGGCCGAGAGTGGGAGCGGGGTCGTGGGCTGGGACCGGTTCGCTGGGCTGGCTAGACACCAGGCGCCGGGAACTTTGCTCGGCAGTTGGCGTGGGGGCAAGGGTGGCGTTGCTGTGTCTAAGGGGCCGTGCCGGCTCAATGGTGGCTCCCAGTGGCTTCGGGCCAACTGCCGTTGGGCAGGCGGGCCGGCCAGGCCGTGGCTGGGCTGCGCCTAGCACTGTGTGGATTGACAGGGTGGGGAATGCACAAGGGACCGAGGGCCACAGGCCCTTAAGCCTCCGGGGCCAAGTCCTGTGAGCGTTGAGCGGCTCTGGGGCGGAGGGCCAAGCGCCTACAGGCCTGGAGGGTCCCGCCTGACCTGAGCTGCGAAGTCGCCCACAACTCCACCACCCCCGGGCCCTCGAGGCCTCCTGTCGCTTGCCTGGGCGGACGGCAGGGCCGTGCCGGAGAGGGTTGGCTGCCGGGCTGGCGGTAAGTCGCCAGCACCAGCGAAGCTAAGCCTCAAGAGGCACACCGTGGCCCCCGCTGCATTCTACGGCCACACCTCCCTGAACGCACCACACCTCGTCTGATCTCGGAAGCTAATCAGGGTCTGGCCTGTTTCGTACCTGGATGGGAGACCACATGGGAATACCGAGTGCTGTAGGCTTTTTTGCCTCCCGCTCCGCCTTGACATTTAGTGGCCCGCGGCCGAGGCCGCCTCCGCCCCCGCTGAGCACCGCTGCAGGCCTCACCTCCTCACGTCCCTCCCAACACAGCGCGCCGGAGGGATCGCTCCCCGCCGAGCTGGCTGGACATGCGGCCAGAATGCGGCCCTGGAAGGCAGCCGCCACCCCAGCCGCTCCCGTGGTGGCTGGCCCGGACCCAGACTCCGCCGCAGGCCGGGGTGCCGGCCGTGCGGCCCGCGAGGCCCTCGACCTGCACTTGGCCGCCCCCACCGGAGCCCAGCCGCGCCGCAGCCCCCTGTCTGCCCGTGTGTCTCTCCACAGCTCCCTCCGGAAAAAGCCCCCCCCTCCGCCGTTTCGCCACGGCCGGGGGCGGGAGCGGGGGCGGGGGCCGGGGCCGCTTCTCCGGGCCTGCCGGCCACCAGGGCCGGGGTCCTGTGCTCGGCGGGCGGCGTGGGGGCAAGGGGGGGCCTTGCTGGGGCTAAGGGGCCGTGCCCACTCCATGGTGGCTCCCAGTGGCTTCGGGCCAGCTGCTGCCCGGCCGGAGGGCCGGCCCGGCCGTGGCCGGGCTGCGCCTAACTCCGCGTGGGCGGGCAGGGGGGGATGCCCAAGGGACCGCGGCCGCCGGGCCCTGAAGCCTCCGGGGCCGCGTCCCTGTGAGCGTCGAGCGGGATCTGCGGCGGGGCGCCAAGCGCCGACGGGCCTGGAGCGTCCCGCCCGCCCTGGGCTGCGAGGTGGCCCACCACTCCGCCACCCCCGGGTCCCCGAGGCCTCCTGTCGCCTGCCTGGGCGGGCGGCAGGGCCCTGCCGGAGAGGGCTGGCCGCCGGCATGGCGGTAAGGCGCAGGCGCCAGCGAAGCTGGGCCTCAAGAGGCACCGCGCGGGCCCCTCCTGCGTCTACGGCCATACCACCCTGAACGCGCCCGATCTCGTCTGATCTCGGAAGCTAAGCAGGGTCGGGCCTGGTTAGTACTTGGATGGGAGACCGCCTGGGAATACCGGGTGCTGTAGGCTTTTTGCCTCCCGCTCCGCCTTCTCCTTTAGTCGCCCGCCGCCTCCGCCCCCGCCCCCGCCCCCGCCCCCGCCGGGCACCGCTGCAGGCCCCACCTCCTCCGGCCCCTCCCACCACAGCGCGCCAGAGGGGGCGCTCTCCGCCTGCCTGGCCGGCCAGGCGGCCAGAAGGCGGCCCTGGAAGGCAGCCGCATCCCAGCCGCTCCCGGGGTGGCTGGCCTGAACCCAGACTCCGCCTCAGGCCCGGGTGCCGGCCGTGCGGCCCGCGAGCCCCTTGACCTGCACCTGGCCGCCCCCACTAGCGCCCAGCCCCGGCGCAGCCACCTATCTGCCGGTGTGTCTCTCCACAGCTCCCTCCGGAAAAAGCCCCCCCTCCGCCGTTTCGCCACGGCCGAGTGCGGGAGCGGGGTCGTGGGCCAGGACTCGTTCTCCGAACCGGCCGACCACTAGGCACCGGGAACAGTGCTCGGCAGTTGGCGTGGATGCAAGTGTGGCCTTGCTGGCTGTAATGGGCCATGCCAACACAATGGTGGCTCCCAGTGGATTCGGGGCAACTGCCGTCGGGCAGGAGGGCCGGCCCGGCCACGGCTAGGTTGTGCCTAGCACTGCGTGAGTGGACAGGGTTGGTAATGCCCGAGGGACCTAGGGCCAAGGGACATTAAGCCTCCGGGGCCACGTCCTTGTGAGCATCAAGCGGGACCTGGGGCGGAGCGCCAAGCACCTACGGGCCTGGAGGATCCCGCCTGACCTGAGCTGCGAGGTCGCCCTTGACTATGCAACCCCTGGGTCCCTGAGGCCTCCTGTCGCCAGCCTGGGCGGGCGGCAGGGCCTTGCTGAAGAGGGCTGACCGCCGAGCAGGGAGCAAGTCGCCAGCACCAGCGAAGCAAAGCCTCAAGAGGCACCCCGTGGCCCCGGCTGCCCTCTAAGGCCATACCACCCTGAACGCGCCCCATCTCGTCTGATCTCGGAAGCTAAGCAGGGTCGGGCCTGGTTAGTACTTGGATGGGAGACCGCCTGGGAATACCGGGTGCTGTAGGCTTCTTGCCTCCCGCTCCGCCTTCTCCTTTAGTCGCCCGCCGCCTCCGCCCCCGCCCCCGCCCCCGCCGGGCAGCGCTGCAGGCCCCACCTCCTCCGGCCCCTCCCACCACAGCGCGCCAGAGGGGGCGCTCCGCGCCGGCCTGGCCGGCCAGGCGGCCAGAAGGCGGCCCTGGAAGGCAGCCGCCACCCCAGCCGCTCCCGTGGTGGCTGGCCCGGACCCAGACTCCGCCGCAGGCCGGGGTGCCGTCCGTGCGGCCCACGAAGCCCTCGACCTGCACTTGGCCGCCCCCACCGGAGCCCAGCCGCGCCGCAGCCCCCTGTCTGCCCGTGTGTATCTCCACAGCTCCCTCCGGAAAAAGCCCACGCTCCGCCGTTTCGCCACGGCCGGGGGCGGGAGCGGGGGCGGGGGCTGGGACCGGTTCGCTGGGCTGGCTAGACACCAGGCGCCGGGTCCTGTGCTCGGCGGGTGGCGTGGGGGCAAGGGTGGCCTTGCTGGGGCTAAGGGGCCGTGCCGGCTCAATGGTGGCTCCCAGTGGGTTAAGGGCCGACTGCCGTCGGGCAGGAGGGCCGGCCAGGCCGTGGCTGGGCTGCGCCTAGCACTGTGTGGATTGACAGGGTGGGGAATGCACAAGGGACCGAGGGCCACAGGCCCTTAAGCCTCCGGGGCCAAGTCCTGTGAGCGTTGAGCGGCTCTGGGGCGGAGGGCCAAGCGCCTACAGGCCTGGAGGGTCCCGCCTGACCTGAGCTGCGAAGTCGCCCACAACTCCACCACCCCCGGGCCCTCGAGGCCTCCTGTCGCTTGCCTGGGCGGACGGCAGGGCCGCGCCGGAGAGGGTTGGCTGCCGGGCTGGCGGTGAGTCGCCAGCACCAGCGAAGCTAAGCCTCAAGAGGCACACCGTGGCCCCCGCTGCATTCTACGGCCACACCTCCCTGAACGCACCACACCTCGTCTGATCTCGGAAGCTAATCAGGGTCTGGCCTGTTTCGTACCTGGATGGGAGACCACATGGGAATACCGAGTGCTGTAGGCTTTTTTGCCTCCCGCTCCGCCTTGACATTTAGTGGCCCGCGGCCGAGGCCGCCTCCGCCCCCGCTGAGCACCGCTGCAGGCCTCACCTCCTCACGTCCCTCCCAACACAGCGCGCCGGAGGGATCGCTCCCCGCCGAGCTGGCTGGACATGCGGCCAGAATGCGGCCCTGGAAGGCAGCCGCCACCCCAGCCGCTCCCGTGGTGGCTGGCCCGGACCCAGACTCCGCCGCAGGCCGGGGTGCCGTCCGTGCGGCCCGCGAGGCCCTCGACCTGCACTTGGCCGCCCCCACCGGAGCCCAGCCGCGCCGCAGCCCCCTGTCTGCCCGTGTGTCTCTCCACAGCTCCCTCCGGAAAAAGCCCCCCCCTCCGCCGTTTCGCCACGGCCGGGGGCGGGAGCGGGGGCGGGGGCCGGGGCCGCTTCTCCGGGCCTGCCGGCCACCAGGGCCGGGGTCCTGTGCTCGGCGGGCGGCGTGGGGGCAAGGGGGGGCCTTGCTGGGGCTAAGGGGCCGTGCCCACTCCATGGTGGCTCCCAGTGGCTTCGGGCCAGCTGCTGCCCGGCCGGAGGGCCGGCCCGGCCGTGGCCGGGCTGCGCCTAACTCCGCGTGGGCGGGCAGGGGGGGATGCCCAAGGGACCGCGGCCGCCGGGCCCTGAAGCCTCCGGGGCCGCGTCCCTGTGAGCGTCGAGCGGGATCTGCGGCGGGGCGCCAAGCGCCGACGGGCCTGGAGCGTCCCGCCCGCCCTGGGCTGCGAGGTGGCCCACCACTCCGCCACCCCCGGGTCCCCGAGGCCTCCTGTCGCCTGCCTGGGCGGGCGGCAGGGCCCTGCCGGAGAGGGCTGGCCGCCGGCATGGCGGTAAGGCGCAGGCGCCAGCGAAGCTGGGCCTCAAGAGGCACCGCGCGGGCCCCTCCTGCGTCTACGGCCATACCACCCTGAACGCGCCCGATCTCGTCTGATCTCGGAAGCTAAGCAGGGTCGGGCCTGGTTAGTACTTGGATGGGAGACCGCCTGGGAATACCGGGTGCTGTAGGCTTTTTGCCTCCCGCTCCGCCTTCTCCTTTAGTCGCCCGCCGCCTCCGCCCCCGCCCCCGCCCCCGCCCCCGCCGGGCACCGCTGCAGGCCCCACCTCCTCCGGCCCCTCCAACCACAGCGCGCCAGAGGGGGCGCTCTCCGCCTGCCTGGCCGGCCAGGCGGCCAGAAGGCGGCCCTGGAAGGCAGCCGCATCCCAGCCGCTCCCGGGGTGGCTGGCCTGAACCCAGACTCCGCCTCAGGCCCGGGTGCCGGCCGTGCGGCCCGCGAGCCCCTTGACCTGCACCTGGCCGCCCCCACTAGCGCCCAGCCCCGGCGCAGCCACCTATCTGCCGGTGTGTCTCTCCACAGCTCCCTCCGGAAAAAGCCTCCGGGGCCACGTCCCTGTGAGCGACGTGCGGGATCTGGGGCGGGGCGCCAAGCGCCGAACGGTTTGGTGGGTCCCGCCCGCCCTGGGCTGGGAGGTCGCCGAACCCTCCGCCACCCCCCTGGTACCCGAGGCCGCCGTTGCCCTGCCTGGGCGGGCGGCGGGGCCCTGCCGGGGCGGGCTGGCCGCCGGGCTGGCGGGGAGGCGCAAGCGCCAGCGAAGCTGGGCCTCAAGAGGCACTCCGCGGGCCCCTCTTAACGTCTACGGCCATACCACCCTGAACGCGCCGGAACTCGTCTGATCTCGGAAGCTAAGCAGGGTCGGGCCTGGTTAGTACTTGGATGGGAGACCGCCTGGGAATACCGGGTGCTGTAGGCTTCTTGCCTCCCGCTCCGCCTTCTCCTTTAGTCGCCCGCCGCCTCCGCCCCCGCCCCCGCCCCCGCCGGGCAGCGCTGCAGGCCCCACCTCCTCCGGCCCCTCCCACCACAGCGCGCCAGAGGGGGCGCTCCGCGCCGGCCTGGCCGGCCAGGCGGCCAGAAGGCGGCCCTGGAAGGCAGCCGCCACCCCAGCCGCTCCCGTGGTGGCTGGCCCGGACCCAGACTCCGCCGCAGGCCGGGGTGCCGTCCGTGCGGCCCACGAAGCCCTCGACCTGCACTTGGCCGCCCCCACCGGAGCCCAGCCGCGCCGCAGCCCCCTGTCTGCCCGTGTGTCTCTCCACAGCTCCCTCCGGAAAAAGCCCACCCTTTGCCACTTCGCCACGGCCGAGAGTGGGAGTGGGGTCGTGGACTGGGACCGGTTCGCTGGGCTGGCTAGACACCAGGCGCCAGGAACTTTGCTCGGCAGTTGGCGTGGGGGCAAGGGTGGCGTTGCTGTGTCTAAGGGGCCGTGCCGGCTCAATGGTGGCTCCCAGTGGCTTCGGGCCAACTGCCGTTGGGCAGGCGGGCCGGCCAGGCCGTGGCTGGGCTGCGCCTAGCACTGTGTGGATTGACAGGGTGGGGAATGCACAAGGGACCGAGGGCCACAGGCCCTTAAGCCTCCGGGGCCAAGTCCTGTGAGCGTTGAGCGGCTCTGGGGCGGAGGGCCAAGCGCCTACAGGCCTGGAGGGTCCCGCCTGACCTGAGCTGCGAAGTCGCCCACAACTCCACCACCCCCGGGCCCTCGAGGCCTCCTGTCGCTTGCCTGGGCGGACGGCAGGGCCGCGCCGGAGAGGGTTGGCTGCCGGGCTGGCGGTAAGTCGCCAGCACCAGCGAAGCTAAGCCTCAAGAGGCACACCGTGGCCCCCGCTGCATTCTACGGCCACACCTCCCTGAACGCACCACACCTCGTCTGATCTCGGAAGCTAATCAGGGTCTGGCCTGTTTCGTACCTGGATGGGAGACCACATGGGAATACCGAGTGCTGTAGGCTTTTTTGCCTCCCGCTCCGCCTTGACATTTAGTGGCCCGCGGCCGAGGCCGCCTCCGCCCCCGCTGAGCACCGCTGCAGGCCTCACCTCCTCACGTCCCTCCCAACACAGCGCGCCGGAGGGATCGCTCCCCGCCGAGCTGGCTGGACATGCGGCCAGAATGCGGCCCTGGAAGGCAGCCGCCACCCCAGCCGCTCCCGTGGTGGCTGGCCCGGACCCAGACTCCGCCGCAGGCCGGGGTGCCGTCCGTGCGGCCCGCGAGGCCCTCGACCTGCACTTGGCCGCCCCCACCGGAGCCCAGCCGCGCCGCAGCCCCCTGTCTGCCCGTGTGTCTCTCCACAGCTCCCTCCGGAAAAAGCCCCCCCCTCCGCCGTTTCGCCACGGCCGGGGGCGGGAGCGGGGGCGGGGGCCGGGGCCGCTTCTCCGGGCCTGCCGGCCACCAGGGCCGGGGTCCTGTGCTCGGCGGGCGGCGTGGGGGCAAGGGGGGGCCTTGCTGGGGCTAAGGGGCCGTGCCCACTCCATGGTGGCTCCCAGTGGCTTCGGGCCAGCTGCTGCCCGGCCGGAGGGCCGGCCCGGCCGTGGCCGGGCTGCGCCTAACTCCGCGTGGGCGGGCAGGGGGGGATGCCCAAGGGACCGCGGCCGCCGGGCCCTGAAGCCTCCGGGGCCGCGTCCCTGTGAGCGTCGAGCGGGATCTGCGGCGGGGCGCCAAGCGCCGACGGGCCTGGAGCGTCCCGCCCGCCCTGGGCTGCGAGGTGGCCCACCACTCCGCCACCCCCGGGTCCCCGAGGCCTCCTGTCGCCTGCCTGGGCGGGCGGCAGGGCCCTGCCGGAGAGGGCTGGCCGCCGGCATGGCGGTAAGGCGCAGGCGCCAGCGAAGCTGGGCCTCAAGAGGCACCGCGCGGGCCCCTCCTGCGTCTACGGCCATACCACCCTGAACGCGCCCGATCTCGTCTGATCTCGGAAGCTAAGCAGGGTCGGGCCTGGTTAGTACTTGGATGGGAGACCGCCTGGGAATACCGGGTGCTGTAGGCTTTTTGCCTCCCGCTCCGCCTTCTCCTTTAGTCGCCCGCCGCCTCCGCCCCCGCCCCCGCCCCCGCCCCCGCCGGGCACCGCTGCAGGCCCCACCTCCTCCGGCCCCTCCCACCACAGCGCGCCAGAGGGGGCGCTCTCCGCCTGCCTGGCCGGCCAGGCGGCCAGAAGGCGGCCCTGGAAGGCAGCCGCATCCCAGCCGCTCCCGGGGTGGCTGGCCTGAACCCAGACTCCGCCTCAGGCCCGGGTGCCGGCCGTGCGGCCCGCGAGCCCCTTGACCTGCACCTGGCCGCCCCCACTAGCGCCCAGCCCCGGCGCAGCCACCTATCTGCCGGTGTGTCTCTCCACAGCTCCCTCCGGAAAAAGCCCCCCCTCCGCCGTTTCGCCACGGCCGAGTGCGGGAGCGGGGTCGTGGGCCAGGACTCGTTCTCCGAACCGGCCGACCACTAGGCACCGGGAACAGTGCTCGGCAGTTGGCGTGGATGCAAGTGTGGCCTTGCTGGCTGTAATGGGCCATGCCAACACAATGGTGGCTCCCAGTGGATTCGGGGCAACTGCCGTCGGGCAGGAGGGCCGGCCCGGCCACGGCTAGGTTGTGCCTAGCACTGCGTGAGTGGACAGGGTTGGTAATGCCCGAGGGACCTAGGGCCAAGGGACATTAAGCCTCCGGGGCCACGTCCTTGTGAGCATCAAGCGGGACCTGGGGCGGAGCGCCAAGCACCTACGGGCCTGGAGGATCCCGCCTGACCTGAGCTGCGAGGTCGCCCTTGACTATGCAACCCCTGGGTCCCTGAGGCCTCCTGTCGCCAGCCTGGGCGGGCGGCAGGGCCTTGCTGAAGAGGGCTGACCGCCGAGCAGGGAGCAAGTCGCCAGCACCAGCGAAGCAAAGCCTCAAGAGGCACCCCGTGGCCCCGGCTGCCCTCTAAGGCCATACCACCCTGAACGTGCCCCATCTCGTCTGATCGCGGAAGCTAAGCAGGGTCGGGCCTGGTTAGTACTTGGATGGGAGACCGCCTGGGAATACCGGGTGCTGTAGGCTTTTTGCCTCCCGCTCCGCCTTCTCCTTTAGTCGCCCGCCGCCTCCGCCGCCGCCCCCGCCCCCGCCGAGCAGCGCTGCAGGCCCCACCTCCTCCGGCCCCTCCCACCACAGCGCGCCAGAGGGGGCGCTCCGCGCCGGCCTGGCCGGCCAGGCGGCCAGAAGGCGGCCCTGGAAGGCAGCCGCCACCCCAGCCGCTCCCGTGGTGGCTGGCCCGGACCCAGACTCCGCCGCAGGCCGGGGTGCCGTCCGTGCGGCCCACGAAGCCCTCGACCTGCACTTGGCCGCCCCCACCGGAGCCCAGCCGCGCCGCAGCCCCCTGTCTGCCCGTGTGTATCTCCACAGCTCCCTCCGGAAAAAGCCCACCCTCCGCCGTTTCGCCACGGCCGGGGGCGGGAGCGGGGGCGGGGGCTGGGACCGGTTCGCTGGGCTGGCTAGACACCAGGCGCCGGGTCCTGTGCTCGGCGGGTGGCGTGGGGGCAAGGGTGGCCTTGCTGGGGCTAAGGGGCCGTGCCGGCTCAATGGTGGCTCCCAGTGGGTTAAGGGCCGACTGCCGTCGGGCAGGAGGGCCGGCCAGGCCGTGGCTGGGCTGCGCCTAGCACTGTGTGGATTGACAGGGTGGGGAATGCACAAGGGACCGAGGGCCACAGGCCATTAAGCCTCCGGGGCCAAGTCCTGTGAGCGTTGAGCGGCTCTGGGGCGGAGGGCCAAGCGCCTACAGGCCTGGAGGGTCCCGCCTGACCTGAGCTGCGAAGTCGCCCACAACTCCACCACCCCCGGGCCCTCGAGGCCTCCTGTCGCTTGCCTGGGCGGACGGCAGGGCCGCGCCGGAGAGGGTTGGCTGCCGGGCTGGCGGTGAGTCGCCAGCACCAGCGAAGCTAAGCCTCAAGAGGCACACCGTGGCCCCCGCTGCATTCTACGGCCACACCTCCCTGAACGCACCACACCTCGTCTGATCTCGGAAGCTAATCAGGGTCTGGCCTGTTTCGTACCTGGATGGGAGACCACATGGGAATACCGAGTGCTGTAGGCTTTTTTGCCTCCCGCTCCGCCTTGACATTTAGTGGCCCGCGGCCGAGGCCGCCTCCGCCCCCGCTGAGCACCGCTGCAGGCCTCACCTCCTCACGTCCCTCCCAACACAGCGCGCCGGAGGGATCGCTCCCCGCCGAGCTGGCTGGACATGCGGCCAGAATGCGGCCCTGGAAGGCAGCCGCCACCCCAGCCGCTCCCGTGGTGGCTGGCCCGGACCCAGACTCCGCCGCAGGCCGGGGTGCCGTCCGTGCGGCCCGCGAGGCCCTCGACCTGCACTTGGCCGCCCCCACCGGAGCCCAGCCGCGCCGCAGCCCCCTGTCTGCCCGTGTGTCTCTCCACAGCTCCCTCCGGAAAAAGCCCCCCCCTCCGCCGTTTCGCCACGGCCGGGGGCGGGAGCGGGGGCGGGGGCCGGGGCCGCTTCTCCGGGCCTGCCGGCCACCAGGGCCGGGGTCCTGTGCTCGGCGGGCGGCGTGGGGGCAAGGGGGGGCCTTGCTGGGGCTAAGGGGCCGTGCCCACTCCATGGTGGCTCCCAGTGGCTTCGGGCCAGCTGCTGCCCGGCCGGAGGGCCGGCCCGGCCGTGGCCGGGCTGCGCCTAACTCCGCGTGGGCGGGCAGGGGGGGATGCCCAAGGGACCGCGGCCGCCGGGCCCTGAAGCCTCCGGGGCCGCGTCCCTGTGAGCGTCGAGCGGGATCTGCGGCGGGGCGCCAAGCGCCGACGGGCCTGGAGCGTCCCGCCCGCCCTGGGCTGCGAGGTGGCCCACCACTCCGCCACCCCCGGGTCCCCGAGGCCTCCTGTCGCCTGCCTGGGCGGGCGGCAGGGCCCTGCCGGAGAGGGCTGGCCGCCGGCATGGCGGTAAGGCGCAGGCGCCAGCGAAGCTGGGCCTCAAGAGGCACCGCGCGGGCCCCTCCTGCGTCTACGGCCATACCACCCTGAACGCGCCCGATCTCGTCTGATCTCGGAAGCTAAGCAGGGTCGGGCCTGGTTAGTACTTGGATGGGAGACCGCCTGGGAATACCGGGTGCTGTAGGCTTTTTGCCTCCCGCTCCGCCTTCTCCTTTAGTCGCCCGCCGCCTCCGCCCCCGCCCCCGCCCCCGCCCCCGCCGGGCACCGCTGCAGGCCCCACCTCCTCCGGCCCCTCCCACCACAGCGCGCCAGAGGGGGCGCTCTCCGCCTGCCTGGCCGGCCAGGCGGCCAGAAGGCGGCCCTGGAAGGCAGCCGCATCCCAGCCGCTCCCGGGGTGGCTGGCCTGAACCCAGACTCCGCCTCAGGCCCGGGTGCCGGCCGTGCGGCCCGCGAGCCCCTTGACCTGCACCTGGCCGCCCCCACTAGCGCCCAGCCCCGGCGCAGCCACCTATCTGCCGGTGTGTCTCTCCACAGCTCCCTCCGGAAAAAGCCCCCCCTCCGCCGTTTCGCCACGGCCGGGGGCGGGAGCGGGGGCGGGGGCCGGGGCCGGTGCTCCGGGCCGGCCGGCCACAAGGCGCCGGGTCCTGTGCTCGGCGGGTGGCGTGGGGGCAAGGGTGGCCTTGCTGGGGCTAAGGGGCCGTGCCGACTCAATGGTGGCTCCCAGTGGGTTAAGGGCCGACTGCCGTCGGGCAGGAGGGCCGGCCCGGGCTGCGGCTGGGCTGCGCCTAGCGCCGCGTGGGCGGGCAGAGGGGAGGCCCAAGGGACCGCGGGCCCCGGGCCCTGAAGCCTCCGGGGCCACGTCCCTGTGAGCGACGTGCGGGATCTGGGGCGGGGCGCCAAGCGCCGAACGGTTTGGTGGGTCCCGCCCGCCCTGGGCTGGGAGGTCGCCGAACCCTCCGCCACCCCCCTGGTACCCGAGGCCGCCGTTGCCCTGCCTGGGCGGGCGGCGGGGCCCTGCCGGGGCGGGCTGGCCGCCGGGCTGGCGGGGAGGCGCAAGCGCCAGCGAAGCTGGGCCTCAAGAGGCACTCCGCGGGCCCTTCTTAACGTCTACGGCCATACCACCCTGAACGCGCCCGAACTCGTCTGATCTCGGAAGCTAAGCAGGGTCGGGCCTGGTTAGTACTTGGATGGGAGACCGCCTGGGAATACCGGGTGCTGTAGGCTTCTTGCCTCCCGCTCCGCCTTCTCCTTTAGTCGCCCGCCGCCTCCGCCCCCGCCCCCGCCCCCGCCGGGCAGCGCTGCAGGCCCCACCTCCTCCGGCCCCTCCCACCACAGCGCGCCAGAGGGGGCGCTCCGCGCCGGCCTGGCCGGCCAGGCGGCCAGAAGGCGGCCCTGGAAGGCAGCCGCCACCCCAGCCGCTCCCGTGGTGGCTGGCCCGGACCCAGACTCCGCCGCAGGCCGGGGTGCCGTCCGTGCGGCCCACGAAGCCCTCGACCTGCACTTGGCCGCCCCCACCGGAGCCCAGCCACGCCGCAGCCCCCTGTCTGCCCGTGTGTCTCTCCACAGCTCCCTCCGGAAAAAGCCCACCCTTTGCCACTTCGCCACGGCCGAGAGTGGGAGTGGGGTCGTGGACTGGGACCGGTTCGCTGGGCTGGCTAGACACCAGGCGCCAGGAACTTTGCTCGGCAGTTGGCGTGGGGGCAAGGGTGGCGTTGCTGTGTCTAAGGGGCCGTGCCGGCTCAATGGTGGCTCCCAGTGGCTTCGGGCCAACTGCCGTTGGGCAGGCGGGCCGGCCAGGCCGTGGCTGGGCTGCGCCTAGCACTGTGTGGATTGACAGGGTGGGGAATGCACAAGGGACCGAGGGCCACAGGCCCTTAAGCCTCCGGGGCCAAGTCCTGTGAGCGTTGAGCGGCTCTGGGGCGGAGGGCCAAGCGCCTACAGGCCTGGAGGGTCCCGCCTGACCTGAGCTGCGAAGTCGCCCACAACTCCACCACCCCCGGGCCCTCGAGGCCTCCTGTCGCTTGCCTGGGCGGACGGCAGGGCCGCGCCGGAGAGGGTTGGCTGCCGGGCTGGCGGTAAGTCGCCAGCACCAGCGAAGCTAAGCCTCAAGAGGCACACCGTGGCCCCCGCTGCATTCTACAGCCACACCTCCCTGAACGCACCACACCTCGTCTGATCTCGGAAGCTAATCAGGGTCTGGCCTGTTTCGTACCTGGATGGGAGACCACATGGGAATACCGAGTGCTGTAGGCTTTTTTGCCTCCCGCTCCGCCTTGACATTTAGTGGCCCGCGGCCGAGGCCGCCTCCGCCCCCGCTGAGCACCGCTGCAGGCCTCACCTCCTCACGTCCCTCCCAACACAGCGCGCCGGAGGGATCGCTCCCCGCCGAGCTGGCTGGACATGCGGCCAGAATGCGGCCCTGGAAGGCAGCCGCCACCCCAGCCGCTCCCGTGGTGGCTGGCCCGGACCCAGACTCCGCCGCAGGCCGGGGTGCCGTCCGTGCGGCCCGCGAGGCCCTCGACCTGCACTTGGCCGCCCCCACCGGAGCCCAGCCGCGCCGCAGCCCCCTGTCTGCCCGTGTGTCTCTCCACAGCTCCCTCCGGAAAAAGCCCCCCCCTCCGCCGTTTCGCCACGGCCGGGGGCGGGAGCGGGGGCGGGGGCCGGGGCCGCTTCTCCGGGCCTGCCGGCCACCAGGGCCGGGGTCCTGTGCTCGGCGGGCGGCGTGGGGGCAAGGGGGGGCCTTGCTGGGGCTAAGGGGCCGTGCCCACTCCATGGTGGCTCCCAGTGGCTTCGGGCCAGCTGCTGCCCGGCCGGAGGGCCGGCCCGGCCGTGGCCGGGCTGCGCCTAACTCCGCGTGGGCGGGCAGGGGGGGATGCCCAAGGGACCGCGGCCGCCGGGCCCTGAAGCCTCCGGGGCCGCGTCCCTGTGAGCGTCGAGCGGGATCTGCGGCGGGGCGCCAAGCGCCGACGGGCCTGGAGCGTCCCGCCCGCCCTGGGCTGCGAGGTGGCCCACCACTCCGCCACCCCCGGGTCCCCGAGGCCTCCTGTCGCCTGCCTGGGCGGGCGGCAGGGCCCTGCCGGAGAGGGCTGGCCGCCGGCATGGCGGTAAGGCGCAGGCGCCAGCGAAGCTGGGCCTCAAGAGGCACCGCGCGGGCCCCTCCTGCGTCTACGGCCATACCACCCTGAACGCGCCCGATCTCGTCTGATCTCGGAAGCTAAGCAGGGTCGGGCCTGGTTAGTACTTGGATGGGAGACCGCCTGGGAATACCGGGTGCTGTAGGCTTTTTGCCTCCCGCTCCGCCTTCTCCTTTAGTCGCCCGCCGCCTCCGCCCCCGCCCCCGCCCCCGCCCCCGCCGGGCACCGCTGCAGGCCCCACCTCCTCCGGCCCCTCCCACCACAGCGCGCCAGAGGGGGCGCTCTCCGCCTGCCTGGCCGGCCAGGCGGCCAGAAGGCGGCCCTGGAAGGCAGCCGCATCCCAGCCGCTCCCGGGGTGGCTGGCCTGAACCCAGACTCCGCCTCAGGCCCGGGTGCCGGCCGTGCGGCCCGCGAGCCCCTTGACCTGCACCTGGCCGCCCCCACTAGCGCCCAGCCCCGGCGCAGCCACCTATCTGCCGGTGTGTCTCTCCACAGCTCCCTCCGGAAAAAGCCCCCCCTCCGCCGTTTCGCCACGGCCGGGGGCGGGAGCGGGGGCGGGGGCCGGGGCCGGTGCTCCGGGCCGGCCGGCCACAAGGCGCCGGGTCCTGTGCTCGGCGGGTGGCGTGGGGGCAAGGGTGGCCTTGCTGGGGCTAAGGGGCCGTGCCGACTCAATGGTGGCTCCCAGTGGGTTAAGGGCCGACTGCCGTCGGGCAGGAGGGCCGGCCCGGGCTGCGGCTGGGCTGCGCCTAGCGCCGCGTGGGCGGGCAGAGGGGAGGCCCAAGGGACCGCGGGCCCCGGGCCCTGAAGCCTCCGGGGCCACGTCCCTGTGAGCGACGTGCGGGATCTGGGGCGGGGCGCCAAGCGCCGAACGGTTTGGTGGGTCCCGCCCGCCCTGGGCTGGGAGGTCGCCGAACCCTCCGCCACCCCCCTGGTACCCGAGGCCGCCGTTGCCCTGCCTGGGCGGGCGGCGGGGCCCTGCCGGGGCGGGCTGGCCGCTGGGCTGGCGGGGAGGCGCAAGCGCCAGCGAAGCTGGGCCTCAAGAGGCACTCCGCGGGCCCCTCTTAACGTCTACGGCCATACCACCCTGAACGCGCCGGAACTCGTCTGATCTCGGAAGCTAAGCAGGGTCGGGCCTGGTTAGTACTTGGATGGGAGACCGCCTGGGAATACCGGGTGCTGTAGGCTTCTTGCCTCCCGCTCCGCCTTCTCCTTTAGTCGCCCGCCGCCTCCGCCCCCGCCCCCGCCCCCGCCGGGCAGCGCTGCAGGCCCCACCTCCTCCGGCCCCTCCCACCACAGCGCGCCAGAGGGGGCGCTCCGCGCCGGCCTGGCCGGCCAGGCGGCCAGAAGGCGGCCCTGGAAGGCAGCCGCCACCCCAGCCGCTCCCGTGGTGGCTGGCCCGGACCCAGACTCCGCCGCAGGCCGGGGTGCCGTCCGTGCGGCCCACGAAGCCCTCGACCTGCACTTGGCCGCCCCCACCGGAGCCCAGCCGCGCCGCAGCCCCCTGTCTGCCCGTGTGTCTCTCCACAGCTCCCTCCGGAAAAAGCCCACCCTTTGCCACTTCGCCACGGCCGAGAGTGGGAGCGGGGTCGTGGGCTGGGACCGGTTCGCTGGGCTGGCTAGACACCAGGCGCCGGGAACTTTGCTGGGCAGTTGGCGTGGGGGCAAGGGTGGCGTTGCTG
Organism: Eubalaena glacialis; assembly: GCF_028564815.1. Lineage (NCBI taxonomy): Eukaryota > Metazoa > Chordata > Mammalia > Artiodactyla > Balaenidae > Eubalaena > Eubalaena glacialis. Next base: position 217,853 of record NW_026871260.1, read on the forward strand.
TGTCTAAGGGGCCGTGCCGGCTCAATGGTGGCTCCCAGTGGCTTCGGGCCAACTGCCGTTGGGCAGGCGGGCCGGCCAGGCCGTGGCTGGGCTGCGCCTAGCACTGTGTGGATTGACAGGGTGGGGAATGCACAAGGGACCGAGGGCCACAGGCCCTTAAGCCTCCGGGGCCAAGTCCTGTGAGCGTTGAGCGGCTCTGGGGCGGAGGGCCAAGCGCCTACAGGCCTGGAGGGTCCCGCCTGACCTGAGCTGCGAAGTCGCCCACAACTCCACCACCCCCGGGCCCTCGAGGCCTCCTGTCGCTTGCCTGGGCGGACGGCAGGGCCGTGCCGGAGAGGGTTGGCTGCCGGGCTGGCGGTAAGTCGCCAGCACCAGCGAAGCTAAGCCTCAAGAGGCACACCGTGGCCCCCGCTGCATTCTACGGCCACACCTCCCTGAACGCACCACACCTCGTCTGATCTCGGAAGCTAATCAGGGTCTGGCCTGTTTCGTACCTGGATGGGAGACCACATGGGAATACCGAGTGCTGTAGGCTTTTTTGCCTCCCGCTCCGCCTTGACATTTAGTGGCCCGCGGCCGAGGCCGCCTCCGCCCCCGCTGAGCACCGCTGCAGGCCTCACCTCCTCACGTCCCTCCCAACACAGCGCGCCGGAGGGATCGCTCCCCGCCGAGCTGGCTGGACATGCGGCCAGAATGCGGCCCTGGAAGGCAGCCGCCACCCCAGCCGCTCCCGTGGTGGCTGGCCCGGACCCAGACTCCGCCGCAGGCCGGGGTGCCGTCCGTGCGGCCCGCGAGGCCCTCGACCTGCACTTGGCCGCCCCCACCGGAGCCCAGCCGCGCCGCAGCCCCCTGTCTGCCCGTGTGTCTCTCCACAGCTCCCTCCGGAAAAAGCCCCCCCCTCCGCCGTTTCGCCACGGCCGGGGGCGGGAGCGGGGGCGGGGGCCGGGGCCGCTTCTCCGGGCCTGCCGGCCACCAGGGCCGGGGTCCTGTGCTCGGCGGGTGGCGTGGGGGCAAGGGGGGGCCTTGCTGGGGCTAAGGGGCCGTGCCCACTCCATGGTGGCTCCCAGTGGCTTCGGGCCAGCTGCTGCCCGGCCGGAGGGCCGGCCCGGCCGTGGCCGGGCTGCGCCTAACTCCGCGTGGGCGGGCAGGGGGGGATGCCCAAGGGACCGCGGCCGCCGGGCCCTGAAGCCTCCGGGGCCGCGTCCCTGTGAGCGTCGAGCGGGATCTGCGGCGGGGCGCCAAGCGCCGACGGGCCTGGAGCGTCCCGCCCGCCCTGGGCTGCGAGGTGGCCCACCACTCCGCCACCCCCGGGTCCCCGAGGCCTCCTGTCGCCTGCCTGGGCGGGCGGCAGGGCCCTGCCGGAGAGGGCTGGCCGCCGGCATGGCGGTAAGGCGCAGGCGCCAGCGAAGCTGGGCCTCAAGAGGCACCGCGCGGGCCCCTCCTGCGTCTACGGCCATACCACCCTGAACGCGCCCGATCTCGTCTGATCTCGGAAGCTAAGCAGGGTCGGGCCTGGTTAGTACTTGGATGGGAGACCGCCTGGGAATACCGGGTGCTGTAGGCTTTTTGCCTCCCGCTCCGCCTTCTCCTTTAGTCGCCCGCCGCCTCCGCCCCCGCCCCCGCCCCCGCCCCCGCCGGGCACCGCTGCAGGCCCCACCTCCTCCGGCCCCTCCCACCACAGCGCGCCAGAGGGGGCGCTCTCCGCCTGCCTGGCCGGCCAGGCGGCCAGAAGGCGGCCCTGGAAGGCAGCCGCATCCCAGCCGCTCCCGGGGTGGCTGGCCTGAACCCAGACTCCGCCTCAGGCCCGGGTGCCGGCCGTGCGGCCCGCGAGCCCCTTGACCTGCACCTGGCCGCCCCCACTAGCGCCCAGCCCCGGCGCAGCCACCTATCTGCCGGTGTGTCTCTCCACAGCTCCCTCCGGAAAAAGCCCCCCCTCCGCCGTTTCGCCACGGCCGGGGGCGGGAGCGGGGGCGGGGGCCGGGGCCGGTGCTCCGGGCCGGCCGGCCACAAGGCGCCGGGTCCTGTGCTCGGCGGGTGGCGTGGGGGCAAGGGTGGCCTTGCTGGGGCTAAGGGGCCGTGCCGACTCAATGGTGGCTCCCAGTGGGTTAAGGGCCGACTGCCGTCGGGCAGGAGGGCCGGCCCGGGCTGCGGCTGGGCTGCGCCTAGCGCCGCGTGGGCGGGCAGAGGGGAGGCCCAAGGGACCGCGGGCCCCGGGCCCTGAAGCCTCCGGGGCCACGTCCCTGTGAGCGACGTGCGGGATCTGGGGCGGGGCGCCAAGCGCCGAACGGTTTGGTGGGTCCCGCCCGCCCTGGGCTGGGAGGTCGCCGAACCCTCCGCCACTCCCCTGGTACCCGAGGCCGCCGTTGCCCTGCCTGGGCGGGCGGCGGGGCCCTGCCGGGGCGGGCTGGCCGCCGGGCTGGCGGGGAGGCGCAAGCGCCAGCGAAGCTGGGCCTCAAGAGGCACTCCGCGGGCCCCTCTTAACGTCTACGGCCATACCACCCTGAACGCGCCCGAACTCGTCTGATCTCGGAAGCTAAGCAGGGTCGGGCCTGGTTAGTACTTGGATGGGAGACCGCCTGGGAATACCGGGTGCTGTAGGCTTCTTGCCTCCCGCTCCGCCTTCTCCTTTAGTCGCCCGCCGCCTCCGCCCCCGCCCCCGCCCCCGCCGGGCAGCGCTGCAGGCCCCACCTCCTCCGGCCCCTCCCACCACAGCGCGCCAGAGGGGGCGCTCCGCGCCGGCCTGGCCGGCCAGGCGGCCAGAAGGCGGCCCTGGAAGGCAGCCGCCACCCCAGCCGCTCCCGTGGTGGCTGGCCCGGACCCAGACTCCGCCGCAGGCCGGGGTGCCGTCCGTGCGGCCCACGAAGCCCTCGACCTGCACTTGGCCGCCCCCACCGGAGCCCAGCCGCGCCGCAGCCCCCTGTCTGCCCGTGTGTCTCTCCACAGCTCCCTCCGGAAAAAGCCCACCCTTTGCCACTTCGCCACGGCCGAGAGTGGGAGCGGGGTCGTGGACTGGGACCGGTTCGCTGGGCTGGCTAGACACCAGGCGCCAGGAACTTTGCTCGGCAGTTGGCGTGGGGGCAAGGGTGGCGTTGCTGTGTCTAAGGGGCCGTGCCGGCTCAATGGTGGCTCCCAGTGGCTTCGGGCCAACTGCCGTTGGGCAGGCGGGCCGGCCAGGCCGTGGCTGGGCTGCGCCTAGCACTGTGTGGATTGACAGGGTGGGGAATGCACAAGGGACCGAGGGCCACAGGCCCTTAAGCCTCCGGGGCCAAGTCCTGTGAGCGTTGAGCGGCTCTGGGGCGGAGGGCCAAGCGCCTACAGGCCTGGAGGGTCCCGCCTGACCTGAGCTGCGAAGTCGCCCACAACTCCACCACCCCCGGGCCCTCGAGGCCTCCTGTCGCTTGCCTGGGCGGACGGCAGGGCCGCGCCGGAGAGGGTTGGCTGCCGGGCTGGCGGTAAGTCGCCAGCACCAGCGAAGCTAAGCCTCAAGAGGCACACCGTGGCCCCCGCTGCATTCTACGGCCACACCTCCCTGAACGCACCACACCTCGTCTGATCTCGGAAGCTAATCAGGGTCTGGCCTGTTTCGTACCTGGATGGGAGACCACATGGGAATACCGAGTGCTGTAGGCTTTTTTGCCTCCCGCTCCGCCTTGACATTTAGTGGCCCGCGGCCGAGGCCGCCTCCGCCCCCGCTGAGCACCGCTGCAGGCCTCACCTCCTCACGTCCCTCCCAACACAGCGCGCCGGAGGGATCGCTCCCCGCCGAGCTGGCTGGACATGCGGCCAGAATGCGGCCCTGGAAGGCAGCCGCCACCCCAGCCGCTCCCGTGGTGGCTGGCCCGGACCCAGACTCCGCCGCAGGCCGGGGTGCCGTCCGTGCGGCCCGCGAGGCCCTCGACCTGCACTTGGCCGCCCCCACCGGAGCCCAGCCGCGCCGCAGCCCCCTGTCTGCCCGTGTGTCTCTCCACAGCTCCCTCCGGAAAAAGCCCCCCCCTCCGCCGTTTCGCCACGGCCGGGGGCGGGAGCGGGGGCGGGGGCCGGGGCCGCTTCTCCGGGCCTGCCGGCCACCAGGGCCGGGGTCCTGTGCTCGGCGGGCGGCGTGGGGGCAAGGGGGGGCCTTGCTGGGGCTAAGGGGCCGTGCCCACTCCATGGTGGCTCCCAGTGGCTTCGGGCCAGCTGCTGCCCGGCCGGAGGGCCGGCCCGGCCGTGGCCGGGCTGCGCCTAACTCCGCGTGGGCGGGCAGGGGGGGATGCCCAAGGGACCGCGGCCGCCGGGCCCTGAAGCCTCCGGGGCCGCGTCCCTGTGAGCGTCGAGCGGGATCTGCGGCGGGGCGCCAAGCGCCGACGGGCCTGGAGCGTCCCGCCCGCCCTGGGCTGCGAGGTGGCCCACCACTCCGCCACCCCCGGGTCCCCGAGGCCTCCTGTCGCCTGCCTGGGCGGGCGGCAGGGCCCTGCCGGAGAGGGCTGGCCGCCGGCATGGCGGTAAGGCGCAGGCGCCAGCGAAGCTGGGCCTCAAGAGGCACCGCGCGGGCCCCTCCTGCGTCTACGGCCATACCACCCTGAACGCGCCCGATCTCGTCTGATCTCGGAAGCTAAGCAGGGTCGGGCCTGGTTAGTACTTGGATGGGAGACCGCCTGGGAATACCGGGTGCTGTAGGCTTTTTGCCTCCCGCTCCGCCTTCTCCTTTAGTCGCCCGCCGCCTCCGCCCCCGCCCCCGCCCCCGCCCCCGCCGGGCACCGCTGCAGGCCCCACCTCCTCCGGCCCCTCCCACCACAGCGCGCCAGAGGGGGCGCTCTCCGCCTGCCTGGCCGGCCAGGCGGCCAGAAGGCGGCCCTGGAAGGCAGCCGCATCCCAGCCGCTCCCGGGGTGGCTGGCCTGAACCCAGACTCCGCCTCAGGCCCGGGTGCCGGCCGTGCGGCCCGCGAGCCCCTTGACCTGCACCTGGCCGCCCCCACTAGCGCCCAGCCCCGGCGCAGCCACCTATCTGCCGGTGTGTCTCTCCACAGCTCCCTCCGGAAAAAGCCTCCGGGGCCACGTCCCTGTGAGCGACGTGCGGGATCTGGGGCGGGGCGCCAAGCGCCGAACGGTTTGGTGGGTCCCGCCCGCCCTGGGCTGGGAGGTCGCCGAACCCTCCGCCACCCCCCTGGTACCCGAGGCCGCCGTTGCCCTGCCTGGGCGGGCGGCGGGGCCCTGCCGGGGCGGGCTGGCCGCCGGGCTGGCGGGGAGGCGCAAGCGCCAGCGAAGCTGGGCCTCAAGAGGCACTCCGCGGGCCCCTCTTAACGTCTACGGCCATACCACCCTGAACGCGCCGGAACTCGTCTGATCTCGGAAGCTAAGCAGGGTCGGGCCTGGTTAGTACTTGGATGGGAGACCGCCTGGGAATACCGGGTGCTGTAGGCTTCTTGCCTCCCGCTCCGCCTTCTCCTTTAGTCGCCCGCCGCCTCCGCCCCCGCCCCCGCCCCCGCCGGGCAGCGCTGCAGGCCCCACCTCCTCCGGCCCCTCCCACCACAGCGCGCCAGAGGGGGCGCTCCGCGCCGGCCTGGCCGGCCAGGCGGCCAGAAGGCGGCCCTGGAAGGCAGCCGCCACCCCAGCCGCTCCCGTGGTGGCTGGCCCGGACCCAGACTCCGCCGCAGGCCGGGGTGCCGTCCGTGCGGCCCACGAAGCCCTCGACCTGCACTTGGCCGCCCCCACCGGAGCCCAGCCGCGCCGCAGCCCCCTGTCTGCCCGTGTGTCTCTCCACAGCTCCCTCCGGAAAAAGCCCACCCTTTGCCACTTCGCCACGGCCGAGAGTGGGAGTGGGGTCGTGGACTGGGACCGGTTCGCTGGGCTGGCTAGACACCAGGCGCCAGGAACTTTGCTCGGCAGTTGGCGTGGGGGCAAGGGTGGCGTTGCTGTGTCTAAGGGGCCGTGCCGGCTCAATGGTGGCTCCCAGTGGCTTCGGGCCAACTGCCGTTGGGCAGGCGGGCCGGCCAGGCCGTGGCTGGGCTGCGCCTAGCACTGTGTGGATTGACAGGGTGGGGAATGCACAAGGGACCGAGGGCCACAGGCCCTTAAGCCTCCGGGGCCAAGTCCTGTGAGCGTTGAGCGGCTCTGGGGCGGAGGGCCAAGCGCCTACAGGCCTGGAGGGTCCCGCCTGACCTGAGCTGCGAAGTCGCCCACAACTCCACCACCCCCGGGCCCTCGAGGCCTCCTGTCGCTTGCCTGGGCGGACGGCAGGGCCGCGCCGGAGAGGGTTGGCTGCCGGGCTGGCGGTAAGTCGCCAGCACCAGCGAAGCTAAGCCTCAAGAGGCACACCGTGGCCCCCGCTGCATTCTACGGCCACACCTCCCTGAACGCACCACACCTCGTCTGATCTCGGAAGCTAATCAGGGTCTGGCCTGTTTCGTACCTGGATGGGAGACCACATGGGAATACCGAGTGCTGTAGGCTTTTTTGCCTCCCGCTCCGCCTTGACATTTAGTGGCCCGCGGCCGAGGCCGCCTCCGCCCCCGCTGAGCACCGCTGCAGGCCTCACCTCCTCACGTCCCTCCCAACACAGCGCGCCGGAGGGATCGCTCCCCGCCGAGCTGGCTGGACATGCGGCCAGAATGCGGCCCTGGAAGGCAGCCGCCACCCCAGCCGCTCCCGTGGTGGCTGGCCCGGACCCAGACTCCGCCGCAGGCCGGGGTGCCGTCCGTGCGGCCCGCGAGGCCCTCGACCTGCACTTGGCCGCCCCCACCGGAGCCCAGCCGCGCCGCAGCCCCCTGTCTGCCCGTGTGTCTCTCCACAGCTCCCTCCGGAAAAAGCCCCCCCCTCTGCCGTTTCGCCACGGCCGGGGGCGGGAGCGGGGGCGGGGGCCGGGGCCGCTTCTCCGGGCCTGCCGGCCACCAGGGCCGGGGTCCTGTGCTCGGCGGGCGGCGTGGGGGCAAGGGGGGGCCTTGCTGGGGCTAAGGGGCCGTGCCCACTCCATGGTGGCTCCCAGTGGCTTCGGGCCAGCTGCTGCCCGGCCGGAGGGCCGGCCCGGCCGTGGCCGGGCTGCGCCTAACTCCGCGTGGGCGGGCAGGGGGGGATGCCCAAGGGACCGCGGCCGCCGGGCCCTGAAGCCTCCGGGGCCGCGTCCCTGTGAGCGTCGAGCGGGATCTGCGGCGGGGCGCCAAGCGCCGACGGGCCTGGAGCGTCCCGCCCGCCCTGGGCTGCGAGGTGGCCCACCACTCCGCCACCCCCGGGTCCCCGAGGCCTCCTGTCGCCTGCCTGGGCGGGCGGCAGGGCCCTGCCGGAGAGGGCTGGCCGCCGGCATGGCGGTAAGGCGCAGGCGCCAGCGAAGCTGGGCCTCAAGAGGCACCGCGCGGGCCCCTCCTGCGTCTACGGCCATACCACCCTGAACGCGCCCGATCTCGTCTGATCTCGGAAGCTAAGCAGGGTCGGGCCTGGTTAGTACTTGGATGGGAGACCGCCTGGGAATACCGGGTGCTGTAGGCTTTTTGCCTCCCGCTCCGCCTTCTCCTTTAGTCGCCCGCCGCCTCCGCCCCCGCCCCCGCCCCCGCCCCCGCCGGGCACCGCTGCAGGCCCCACCTCCTCCGGCCCCTCCCACCACAGCGCGCCAGAGGGGGCGCTCTCCGCCTGCCTGGCCGGCCAGGCGGCCAGAAGGCGGCCCTGGAAGGCAGCCGCATCCCAGCCGCTCCCGGGGTGGCTGGCCTGAACCCAGACTCCGCCTCAGGCCCGGGTGCCGGCCGTGCGGCCCGCGAGCCCCTTGACCTGCACCTGGCCGCCCCCACTAGCGCCCAGCCCCGGCGCAGCCACCTATCTGCCGGTGTGTCTCTCCACAGCTCCCTCCGGAAAAAGCCCCCCCTCCGCCGTTTCGCCACGGCCGAGTGCGGGAGCGGGGTCGTGGGCCAGGACTCGTTCTCCGAACCGGCCGACCACTAGGCACCGGGAACAGTGCTCGGCAGTTGGCGTGGATGCAAGTGTGGCCTTGCTGGCTGTAATGGGCCATGCCAACACAATGGTGGCTCCCAGTGGATTCGGGGCAACTGCCGTCGGGCAGGAGGGCCGGCCCGGCCACGGCTAGGTTGTGCCTAGCACTGCGTGAGTGGACAGGGTTGGTAATGCCCGAGGGACCTAGGGCCAAGGGACATTAAGCCTCCGGGGCCACGTCCTTGTGAGCATCAAGCGGGACCTGGGGCGGAGCGCCAAGCACCTACGGGCCTGGAGGATCCCGCCTGACCTGAGCTGCGAGGTCGCCCTTGACTATGCAACCCCTGGGTCCCTGAGGCCTCCTGTCGCCAGCCTGGGCGGGCGGCAGGGCCTTGCTGAAGAGGGCTGACCGCCGAGCAGGGAGCAAGTCGCCAGCACCAGCGAAGCAAAGCCTCAAGAGGCACCCCGTGGCCCCGGCTGCCCTCTAAGGCCATACCACCCTGAACGTGCCCCATCTCGTCTGATCGCGGAAGCTAAGCAGGGTCGGGCCTGGTTAGTACTTGGATGGGAGACCGCCTGGGAATACCGGGTGCTGTAGGCTTTTTGCCTCCCGCTCCGCCTTCTCCTTTAGTCGCCCGCCGCCTCCGCCGCCGCCCCCGCCCCCGCCGAGCAGCGCTGCAGGCCCCACCTCCTCCGGCCCCTCCCACCACAGCGCGCCAGAGGGGGCGCTCCGCGCCGGCCTGGCCGGCCAGGCGGCCAGAAGGCGGCCCTGGAAGGCAGCCGCCACCCCAGCCGCTCCCGTGGTGGCTGGCCCGGACCCAGACTCCGCCGCAGGCCGGGGTGCCGTCCGTGCGGCCCACGAAGCCCTCGACCTGCACTTGGCCGCCCCCACCGGAGCCCAGCCGCGCCGCAGCCCCCTGTCTGCCCGTGTGTATCTCCACAGCTCCCTCCGGAAAAAGCCCACCCTCCGCCGTTTCGCCACGGCCGGGGGCGGGAGCGGGGGCGGGGGCTGGGACCGGTTCGCTGGGCTGGCTAGACACCAGGCGCCGGGTCCTGTGCTCGGCGGGTGGCGTGGGGGCAAGGGTGGCCTTGCTGGGGCTAAGGGGCCGTGCCGGCTCAATGGTGGCTCCCAGTGGGTTAAGGGCCGACTGCCGTCGGGCAGGAGGGCCGGCCAGGCCGTGGCTGGGCTGCGCCTAGCACTGTGTGGATTGACAGGGTGGGGAATGCACAAGGGACCGAGGGCCACAGGCCCTTAAGCCTCCGGGGCCAAGTCCTGTGAGCGTTGAGCGGCTCTGGGGCGGAGGGCCAAGCGCCTACAGGCCTGGAGGGTCCCGCCTGACCTGAGCTGCGAAGTCGCCCACAACTCCACCACCCCCGGGCCCTCGAGGCCTCCTGTCGCTTGCCTGGGCGGACGGCAGGGCCGCGCCGGAGAGGGTTGGCTGCCGGGCTGGCGGTGAGTCGCCAGCACCAGCGAAGCTAAGCCTCAAGAGGCACACCGTGGCCCCCGCTGCATTCTACGGCCACACCTCCCTGAACGCACCACACCTCGTCTGATCTCGGAAGCTAATCAGGGTCTGGCCTGTTTCGTACCTGGATGGGAGACCACATGGGAATACCGAGTGCTGTAGGCTTTTTTGCCTCCCGCTCCGCCTTGACATTTAGTGGCCCGCGGCCGAGGCCGCCTCCGCCCCCGCTGAGCACCGCTGCAGGCCTCACCTCCTCACGTCCCTCCCAACACAGCGCGCCGGAGGGATCGCTCCCCGCCGAGCTGGCTGGACATGCGGCCAGAATGCGGCCCTGGAAGGCAGCCGCCACCCCAGCCGCTCCCGTGGTGGCTGGCCCGGACCCAGACTCCGCCGCAGGCCGGGGTGCCGTCCGTGCGGCCCGCGAGGCCCTCGACCTGCACTTGGCCGCCCCCACCGGAGCCCAGCCGCGCCGCAGCCCCCTGTCTGCCCGTGTGTCTCTCCACAGCTCCCTCCGGAAAAAGCCCCCCCCTCCGCCGTTTCGCCACGGCCGGGGGCGGGAGCGGGGGCGGGGGCCGGGGCCGCTTCTCCGGGCCTGCCGGCCACCAGGGCCGGGGTCCTGTGCTCGGCGGGCGGCGTGGGGGCAAGGGGGGGCCTTGCTGGGGCTAAGGGGCCGTGCCCACTCCATGGTGGCTCCCAGTGGCTTCGGGCCAGCTGCTGCCCGGCCGGAGGGCCGGCCCGGCCGTGGCCGGGCTGCGCCTAACTCCGCGTGGGCGGGCAGGGGGGGATGCCCAAGGGACCGCGGCCGCCGGGCCCTGAAGCCTCCGGGGCCGCGTCCCTGTGAGCGTCGAGCGGGATCTGCGGCGGGGCGCCAAGCGCCGACGGGCCTGGAGCGTCCCGCCCGCCCTGGGCTGCGAGGTGGCCCACCACTCCGCCACCCCCGGGTCCCCGAGGCCTCCTGTCGCCTGCCTGGGCGGGCGGCAGGGCCCTGCCGGAGAGGGCTGGCCGCCGGCATGGCGGTAAGGCGCAGGCGCCAGCGAAGCTGGGCCTCAAGAGGCACCGCGCGGGCCCCTCCTGCGTCTACGGCCATACCACCCTGAACGCGCCCGATCTCGTCTGATCTCGGAAGCTAAGCAGGGTCGGGCCTGGTTAGTACTTGGATGGGAGACCGCCTGGGAATACCGGGTGCTGTAGGCTTTTTGCCTCCCGCTCCGCCTTCTCCTTTAGTCGCCCGCCGCCTCCGCCCCCGCCCCCGCCCCCGCCCCCGCCGGGCACCGCTGCAGGCCCCACCTCCTCCGGCCCCTCCCACCACAGCGCGCCAGAGGGGGCGCTCTCCGCCTGCCTGGCCGGCCAGGCGGCCAGAAGGCGGCCCTGGAAGGCAGCCGCATCCCAGCCGCTCCCGGGGTGGCTGGCCTGAACCCAGACTCCGCCTCAGGCCCGGGTGCCGGCCGTGCGGCCCGCGAGCCCCTTGACCTGCACCTGGCCGCCCCCACTAGCGCCCAGCCCCGGCGCAGCCACCTATCTGCCGGTGTGTCTCTCCACAGCTCCCTCCGGAAAAAGCCCCCCCTCCGCCGTTTCGCCACGGCCGGGGGCGGGAGCGGGGGCGGGGGCCGGGGCCGGTGCTCCGGGCCGGCCGGCCACAAGGCGCCGGGTCCTGTGCTCGGCGGGTGGCGTGGGGGCAAGGGTGGCCTTGCTGGGGCTAAGGGGCCGTGCCGACTCAATGGTGGCTCCCAGTGGGTTAAGGGCCGACTGCCGTCGGGCAGGAGGGCCGGCCCGGGCTGCGGCTGGGCTGCGCCTAGCGCCGCGTGGGCGGGCAGAGGGGAGGCCCAAGGGACCGCGGGCCCCGGGCCCTGAAGCCTCCGGGGCCACGTCCCTGTGAGCGACGTGCGGGATCTGGGGCGGGGCGCCAAGCGCCGAACGGTTTGGTGGGTCCCGCCCGCCCTGGGCTGGGAGGTCGCCGAACCCTCCGCCACTCCCCTGGTACCCGAGGCCGCCGTTGCCCTGCCTGGGCGGGCGGCGGGGCCCTGCCGGGGCGGGCTGGCCGCCGGGCTGGCGGGGAGGCGCAAGCGCCAGCGAAGCTGGGCCTCAAGAGGCACTCCGCGGGCCCCTCTTAACGTCTACGGCCATACCACCCTGAACGCGCCCGAACTCGTCTGATCTCGGAAGCTAAGCAGGGTCGGGCCTGGTTAGTACTTGGATGGGAGACCGCCTGGGAATACCGGGTGCTGTAGGCTTCTTGCCTCCCGCTCCGCCTTCTCCTTTAGTCGCCCGCCGCCTCCGCCCCCGCCCCGCCCCCGCCGGGCAGCGCTGCAGGCCCCACCTCCTCCGGCCCCTCCCACCACAGCGCGCCAGAGGGGGCGCTCCGCGCCGGCCTGGCCGGCCAGGCGGCCAGAAGGCGGCCCTGGAAGGCAGCCGCCACCCCAGCCGCTCCCGTGGTGGCTGGCCCGGACCCAGACTCCGCCGCAGGCCGGGGTGCCGTCCGTGCGGCCCACGAAGCCCTCGACCTGCACTTGGCCGCCCCCACCGGAGCCCAGCCGCGCCGCAGCCCCCTGTCTGCCCGTGTGTCTCTCCACAGCTCCCTCCGGAAAAAGCCCACCCTTTGCCACTTCGCCACGGCCGAGAGTGGGAGCGGGGTCGTGGACTGGGACCGGATCGCTGGGCTGGCTAGACACCAGGCGCCAGGAACTTTGCTCGGCAGTTGGCGTGGGGGCAAGGGTGGCGTTGCTGTGTCTAAGGGGCCGTGCCGGCTCAATGGTGGCTCCCAGTGGCTTCGGGCCAACTGCCGTTGGGCAGGCGGGCCGGCCAGGCCGTGGCTGGGCTGCGCCTAGCACTGTGTGGATTGACAGGGTGGGGAATGCACAAGGGACCGAGGGCCACAGGCCCTTAAGCCTCCGGGGCCAAGTCCTGTGAGCGTTGAGCGGCTCTGGGGCGGAGGGCCAAGCGCCTACAGGCCTGGAGGGTCCCGCCTGACCTGAACTGCGAAGTCGCCCACAACTCCACCACCCCCGGGCCCTCGAGGCCTCCTGTCGCTTGCCTGGGCGGACGGCAGGGCCGCGCCGGAGAGGGTTGGCTGCCGGGCTGGCGGTAAGTCGCCAGCACCAGCGAAGCTAAGCCTCAAGAGGCACACCGTGGCCCCCGCTGCATTCTACGGCCACACCTCCCTGAACGCACCACACCTCGTCTGATCTCGGAAGCTAATCAGGGTCTGGCCTGTTTCGTACCTGGATGGGAGACCACATGGGAATACCGAGTGCTGTAGGCTTTTTTGCCTCCCGCTCCGCCTTGACATTTAGTGGCCCGCGGCCGAGGCCGCCTCCGCCCCCGCTGAGCACCGCTGCAGGCCTCACCTCCTCACGTCCCTCCCAACACAGCGCGCCGGAGGGATCGCTCCCCGCCGAGCTGGCTGGACATGCGGCCAGAATGCGGCCCTGGAAGGCAGCCGCCACCCCAGCCGCTCCCGTGGTGGCTGGCCCGGACCCAGACTCCGCCGCAGGCCGGGGTGCCGTCCGTGCGGCCCGCGAGGCCCTCGACCTGCACTTGGCCGCCCCCACCGGAGCCCAGCCGCGCCGCAGCCCCCTGTCTGCCCGTGTGTCTCTCCACAGCTCCCTCCGGAAAAAGCCCCCCCCTCCGCCGTTTCGCCACGGCCGGGGGCGGGAGCGGGGGCGGGGGCCGGGGCCGCTTCTCCGGGCCTGCCGGCCACCAGGGCCGGGGTCCTGTGCTCGGCGGGCGGCGTGGGGGCAAGGGGGGGCCTTGCTGGGGCTAAGGGGCCGTGCCCACTCCATGGTGGCTCCCAGTGGCTTCGGGCCAGCTGCTGCCCGGCCGGAGGGCCGGCCCGGCCGTGGCCGGGCTGCGCCTAACTCCGCGTGGGCGGGCAGGGGGGGATGCCCAAGGGACCGCGGCCGCCGGGCCCTGAAGCCTCCGGGGCCGCGTCCCTGTGAGCGTCGAGCGGGATCTGCGGCGGGGCGCCAAGCGCCGACGGGCCTGGAGCGTCCCGCCCGCCCTGGGCTGCGAGGTGGCCCACCACTCCGCCACCCCCGGGTCCCCGAGGCCTCCTGTCGCCTGCCTGGGCGGGCGGCAGGGCCCTGCCGGAGAGGGCTGGCCGCCGGCATGGCGGTAAGGCGCAGGCGCCAGCGAAGCTGGGCCTCAAGAGGCACCGCGCGGGCCCCTCCTGCGTCTACGGCCATACCACCCTGAACGCGCCCGATCTCGTCTGATCTCGGAAGCTAAGCAGGGTCGGGCCTGGTTAGTACTTGGATGGGAGACCGCCTGGGAATACCGGGTGCTGTAGGCTTTTTGCCTCCCGCTCCGCCTTCTCCTTTAGTCGCCCGCCGCCTCCGCCCCCGCCCCCGCCCCCGCCCCCGCCGGGCACCGCTGCAGGCCCCACCTCCTCCGGCCCCTCCCACCACAGCGCGCCAGAGGGGGCGCTCTCCGCCTGCCTGGCCGGCCAGGCGGCCAGAAGGCGGCCCTGGAAGGCAGCCGCATCCCAGCCGCTCCCGGGGTGGCTGGCCTGAACCCAGACTCCGCCTCAGGCCCGGGTGCCGGCCGTGCGGCCCGCGAGCCCCTTGACCTGCACCTGGCCGCCCCCACTAGCGCCCAGCCCCGGCGCAGCCACCTATCTGCCGGTGTGTCTCTCCACAGCTCCCTCCGGAAAAAGCCCCCCCTCCGCCGTTTCGCCACGGCCGGGGGCGGGAGCGGGGGCGGGGGCCGGGGCCGGTGCTCCGGGCCGGCCGGCCACAAGGCGCCGGGTCCTGTGCTCGGCGGGTGGCGTGGGGGCAAGGGTGGCCTTGCTGGGGCTAAGGGGCCGTGCCGACTCAATGGTGGCTCCCAGTGGGTTAAGGGCCGACTGCCGTCGGGCAGGAGGGCCGGCCCGGGCTGCGGCTGGGCTGCGCCTAGCGCCGCGTGGGCGGGCAGAGGGGAGGCCCAAGGGACCGCGGGCCCCGGGCCCTGAAGCCTCCGGGGCCACGTCCCTGTGAGCGACGTGCGGGATCTGGGGCGGGGCGCCAAGCGCCGAACGGTTTGGTGGGTCCCGCCCGCCCTGGGCTGGGAGGTCGCCGAACCCTCCGCCACCCCCCTGGTACCCGAGGCCGCCGTTGCCCTGCCTGGGCGGGCGGCGGGGCCCTGCCGGGGCGGGCTGGCCGCTGGGCTGGCGGGGAGGCGCAAGCGCCAGCGAAGCTGGGCCTCAAGAGGCACTCCGCGGGCCCCTCTTAACGTCTACGGCCATACCACCCTGAACGCGCCGGAACTCGTCTGATCTCGGAAGCTAAGCAGGGTCGGGCCTGGTTAGTACTTGGATGGGAGACCGCCTGGGAATACCGGGTGCTGTAGGCTTCTTGCCTCCCGCTCCGCCTTCTCCTTTAGTCGCCCGCCGCCTCCGCCCCCGCCCCCGCCCCCGCCGGGCAGCGCTGCAGGCCCCACCTCCTCCGGCCCCTCCCACCACAGCGCGCCAGAGGGGGCGCTCCGCGCCGGCCTGGCCGGCCAGGCGGCCAGAAGGCGGCCCTGGAAGGCAGCCGCCACCCCAGCCGCTCCCGTGGTGGCTGGCCCGGACCCAGACTCCGCCGCAGGCCGGGGTGCCGTCCGTGCGGCCCACGAAGCCCTCGACCTGCACTTGGCCGCCCCCACCGGAGCCCAGCCGCGCCGCAGCCCCCTGTCTGCCCGTGTGTCTCTCCACAGCTCCCTCCGGAAAAAGCCCACCCTTTGCCACTTCGCCACGGCCGAGAGTGGGAGCGGGGTCGTGGGCTGGGACCGGTTCGCTGGGCTGGCTAGACACCAGGCGCCGGGAACTTTGCTCGGCAGTTGGCGTGGGGGCAAGGGTGGCGTTGCTGTGTCTAAGGGGCCGTGCCGGCTCAATGGTGGCTCCCAGTGGCTTCGGGCCAACTGCCGTTGGGCAGGCGGGCCGGCCAGGCCGTGGCTGGGCTGCGCCTAGCACTGTGTGGATTGACAGGGTGGGGAATGCACAAGGGACCGAGGGCCACAGGCCCTTAAGCCTCCGGGGCCAAGTCCTGTGAGCGTTGAGCGGCTCTGGGGCGGAGGGCCAAGCGCCTACAGGCCTGGAGGGTCCCGCCTGACCTGAGCTGCGAAGTCGCCCACAACTCCACCACCCCCGGGCCCTCGAGGCCTCCTGTCGCTTGCCTGGGCGGACGGCAGGGCCGCGCCGGAGAGGGTTGGCTGCCGGGCTGGCGGTAAGTCGCCAGCACCAGCGAAGCTAAGCCTCAAGAGGCACACCGTGGCCCCCGCTGCATTCTACGGCCACACCTCCCTGAACGCACCACACCTCGTCTGATCTCGGAAGCTAATCAGGGTCTGGCCTGTTTCGTACCTGGATGGGAGACCACATGGGAATACCGAGTGCTGTAGGCTTTTTTGCCTCCCGCTCCGCCTTGACATTTAGTGGCCCGCGGCCGAGGCCGCCTCCGCCCCCGCTGAGCACCGCTGCAGGCCTCACCTCCTCACGTCCCTCCCAACACAGCGCGCCGGAGGGATCGCTCCCCGCCGAGCTGGCTGGACATGCGGCCAGAATGCGGCCCTGGAAGGCAGCCGCCACCCCAGCCGCTCCCGTGGTGGCTGGCCCGGACCCAGACTCCGCCGCAGGCCGGGGTGCCGTCCGTGCGGCCCGCGAGGCCCTCGACCTGCACTTGGCCGCCCCCACCGGAGCCCAGCCGCGCCGCAGCCCCCTGTCTGCCCGTGTGTCTCTCCACAGCTCCCTCCGGAAAAAGCCCCCCCTCCGCCGTTTCGCCACGGCCGGGGGCGGGAGCGGGGGCGGGGGCCGGGGCCGCTTCTCCGGGCCTGCCGGCCACCAGGGCCGGGGTCCTGTGCTCGGCGGGCGGCGTGGGGGCAAGGGGGGGCCTTGCTGGGGCTAAGGGGCCGTGCCCACTCCATGGTGGCTCCCAGTGGCTTCGGGCCAGCTGCTGCCCGGCCGGAGGGCCGGCCCGGCCGTGGCCGGGCTGCGCCTAACTCCGCGTGGGCGGGCAGGGGGGGATGCCCAAGGGACCGCGGCCGCCGGGCCCTGAAGCCTCCGGGGCCGCGTCCCTGTGAGCGTCGAGCGGGATCTGCGGCGGGGCGCCAAGCGCCGACGGGCCTGGAGCGTCCCGCCCGCCCTGGGCTGCGAGGTGGCCCACCACTCCGCCACCCCCGGGTCCCCGAGGCCTCCTGTCGCCTGCCTGGGCGGGCGGCAGGGCCCTGCCGGAGAGGGCTGGCCGCCGGCATGGCGGTAAGGCGCAGGCGCCAGCGAAGCTGGGCCTCAAGAGGCACCGCGCGGGCCCCTCCTGCGTCTACGGCCATACCACCCTGAACGCGCCCGATCTCGTCTGATCTCGGAAGCTAAGCAGGGTCGGGCCTGGTTAGTACTTGGATGGGAGACCGCCTGGGAATACCGGGTGCTGTAGGCTTTTTGCCTCCCGCTCCGCCTTCTCCTTTAGTCGCCCGCCGCCTCCGCACCCGCCCCCGCCCCCGCCCCCGCCGGGCACCGCTGCAGGCCCCACCTCCTCCGGCCCCTCCCACCACAGCGCGCCAGAGGGGGCGCTCTCCGCCTGCCTGGCCGGCCAGGCGGCCAGAAGGCGGCCCTGGAAGGCAGCCGCATCCCAGCCGCTCCCGGGGTGGCTGGCCTGAACCCAGACTCCGCCTCAGGCCCGGGTGCCGGCCGTGCGGCCCGCGAGCCCCTTGACCTGCACCTGGCCGCCCCCACTAGCGCCCAGCCCCGGCGCAGCCACCTATCTGCCGGTGTGTCTCTCCACAGCTCCCTCCGGAAAAAGCCCCCCCTCCGCCGTTTCGCCACGGCCGGGGGCGGGAGCGGGGGCGGGGGCCGGGGCCGGTGCTCCGGGCCGGCCGGCCACAAGGCGCCGGGTCCTGTGCTCGGCGGGTGGCGTGGGGGCAAGGGTGGCCTTGCTGGGGCTAAGGGGCCGTGCCGACTCAATGGTGGCTCCCAGTGGGTTAAGGGCCGACTGCCGTCGGGCAGGAGGGCCGGCCCGGGCTGCGGCTGGGCTGCGCCTAGCGCCGCGTGGGCGGGCAGAGGGGAGGCCCAAGGGACCGCGGGCCCCGGGCCCTGAAGCCTCCGGGGCCACGTCCCTGTGAGCGACGTGCGGGATCTGGGGCGGGGCGCCAAGCGCCGAACGGTTTGGTGGGTCCCGCCCGCCCTGGGCTGGGAGGTCGCCGAACCCTCCGCCACCCCCCTGGTACCCGAGGCCGCCGTTGCCCTGCCTGGGCGGGCGGCGGGGCCCTGCCGGGGCGGGCTGGCCGCTGGGCTGGCGGGGAGGCGCAAGCGCCAGCGAAGCTGGGCCTCAAGAGGCACTCCGCGGGCCCCTCTTAACGTCTACGGCCATACCACCCTGAACGCGCCGGAACTCGTCTGATCTCGGAAGCTAAGCAGGGTCGGGCCTGGTTAGTACTTGGATGGGAGACCGCCTGGGAATACCGGGTGCTGTAGGCTTCTTGCCTCCCGCTCCGCCTTCTCCTTTAGTCGCCCGCCGCCTCCGCCCCCGCCCCCGCCCCCGCCGGGCAGCGCTGCAGGCCCCACCTCCTCCGGCCCCTCCCACCACAGCGCGCCAGAGGGGGCGCTCCGCGCCGGCCTGGCCGGCCAGGCGGCCAGAAGGCGGCCCTGGAAGGCAGCCGCCACCCCAGCCGCTCCCGTGGTGGCTGGCCCGGACCCAGACTCCGCCGCAGGCCGGGGTGCCGTCCGTGCGGCCCACGAAGCCCTCGACCTGCACTTGGCCGCCCCCACCGGAGCCCAGCCGCGCCGCAGCCCCCTGTCTGCCCGTGTGTC
The DNA here is from genome assembly GCF_028564815.1 of Eubalaena glacialis. NCBI lineage: Eukaryota > Metazoa > Chordata > Mammalia > Artiodactyla > Balaenidae > Eubalaena > Eubalaena glacialis. The sequence continues at coordinate 235,964 of NW_026871260.1, forward strand.
TCTCCACAGCTCCCTCCGGAAAAAGCCCACCCTTTGCCACTTCGCCACGGCCGAGAGTGGGAGCGGGGTCGTGGGCTGGGACCGGTTCGCTGGGCTGGCTAGACACCAGGCGCCGGGAACTTTGCTCGGCAGTTGGCGTGGGGGCAAGGGTGGCGTTGCTGTGTCTAAGGGGCCGTGCCGGCTCAATGGTGGCTCCCAGTGGCTTCGGGCCAACTGCCGTTGGGCAGGCGGGCCGGCCAGGCCGTGGCTGGGCTGCGCCTAGCACTGTGTGGATTGACAGGGTGGGGAATGCACAAGGGACCGAGGGCCACAGGCCCTTAAGCCTCCGGGGCCAAGTCCTGTGAGCGTTGAGCGGCTCTGGGGCGGAGGGCCAAGCGCCTACAGGCCTGGAGGGTCCCGCCTGACCTGAGCTGCGAAGTCGCCCACAACTCCACCACCCCCGGGCCCTCGAGGCCTCCTGTCGCTTGCCTGGGCGGACGGCAGGGCCGCGCCGGAGAGGGTTGGCTGCCGGGCTGGCGGTAAGTCGCCAGCACCAGCGAAGCTAAGCCTCAAGAGGCACACCGTGGCCCCCGCTGCATTCTACGGCCACACCTCCCTGAACGCACCACACCTCGTCTGATCTCGGAAGCTAATCAGGGTCTGGCCTGTTTCGTACCTGGATGGGAGACCACATGGGAATACCGAGTGCTGTAGGCTTTTTTGCCTCCCGCTCCGCCTTGACATTTAGTGGCCCGCGGCCGAGGCCGCCTCCGCCCCCGCTGAGCACCGCTGCAGGCCTCACCTCCTCACGTCCCTCCCAACACAGCGCGCCGGAGGGATCGCTCCCCGCCGAGCTGGCTGGACATGCGGCCAGAATGCGGCCCTGGAAGGCAGCCGCCACCCCAGCCGCTCCCGTGGTGGCTGGCCCGGACCCAGACTCCGCCGCAGGCCGGGGTGCCGTCCGTGCGGCCCGCGAGGCCCTCGACCTGCACTTGGCCGCCCCCACCGGAGCCCAGCCGCGCCGCAGCCCCCTGTCTGCCCGTGTGTCTCTCCACAGCTCCCTCCGGAAAAAGCCCCCCCTCCGCCGTTTCGCCACGGCCGGGGGCGGGAGCGGGGGCGGGGGCCGGGGCCGCTTCTCCGGGCCTGCCGGCCACCAGGGCCGGGGTCCTGTGCTCGGCGGGCGGCGTGGGGGCAAGGGGGGGCCTTGCTGGGGCTAAGGGGCCGTGCCCACTCCATGGTGGCTCCCAGTGGCTTCGGGCCAGCTGCTGCCCGGCCGGAGGGCCGGCCCGGCCGTGGCCGGGCTGCGCCTAACTCCGCGTGGGCGGGCAGGGGGGGATGCCCAAGGGACCGCGGCCGCCGGGCCCTGAAGCCTCCGGGGCCGCGTCCCTGTGAGCGTCGAGCGGGATCTGCGGCGGGGCGCCAAGCGCCGACGGGCCTGGAGCGTCCCGCCCGCCCTGGGCTGCGAGGTGGCCCACCACTCCGCCACCCCCGGGTCCCCGAGGCCTCCTGTCGCCTGCCTGGGCGGGCGGCAGGGCCCTGCCGGAGAGGGCTGGCCGCCGGCATGGCGGTAAGGCGCAGGCGCCAGCGAAGCTGGGCCTCAAGAGGCACCGCGCGGGCCCCTCCTGCGTCTACGGCCATACCACCCTGAACGCGCCCGATCTCGTCTGATCTCGGAAGCTAAGCAGGGTCGGGCCTGGTTAGTACTTGGATGGGAGACCGCCTGGGAATACCGGGTGCTGTAGGCTTTTTGCCTCCCGCTCCGCCTTCTCCTTTAGTCGCCCGCCGCCTCCGCACCCGCCCCCGCCCCCGCCCCCGCCGGGCACCGCTGCAGGCCCCACCTCCTCCGGCCCCTCCCACCACAGCGCGCCAGAGGGGGCGCTCTCCGCCTGCCTGGCCGGCCAGGCGGCCAGAAGGCGGCCCTGGAAGGCAGCCGCATCCCAGCCGCTCCCGGGGTGGCTGGCCTGAACCCAGACTCCGCCTCAGGCCCGGGTGCCGGCCGTGCGGCCCGCGAGCCCCTTGACCTGCACCTGGCCGCCCCCACTAGCGCCCAGCCCCGGCGCAGCCACCTATCTGCCGGTGTGTCTCTCCACAGCTCCCTCCGGAAAAAGCCCCCCCTCCGCCGTTTCGCCACGGCCGGGGGCGGGAGCGGGGGCGGGGGCCGGGGCCGGTGCTCCGGGCCGGCCGGCCACAAGGCGCCGGGTCCTGTGCTCGGCGGGTGGCGTGGGGGCAAGGGTGGCCTTGCTGGGGCTAAGGGGCCGTGCCGACTCAATGGTGGCTCCCAGTGGGTTAAGGGCCGACTGCCGTCGGGCAGGAGGGCCGGCCCGGGCTGCGGCTGGGCTGCGCCTAGCGCCGCGTGGGCGGGCAGAGGGGAGGCCCAAGGGACCGCGGGCCCCGGGCCCTGAAGCCTCCGGGGCCACGTCCCTGTGAGCGACGTGCGGGATCTGGGGCGGGGCGCCAAGCGCCGAACGGTTTGGTGGGTCCCGCCCGCCCTGGGCTGGGAGGTCGCCGAACCCTCCGCCACCCCCCTGGTACCCGAGGCCGCCGTTGCCCTGCCTGGGCGGGCGGCGGGGCCCTGCCGGGGCGGGCTGGCCGCTGGGCTGGCGGGGAGGCGCAAGCGCCAGCGAAGCTGGGCCTCAAGAGGCACTCCGCGGGCCCCTCTTAACGTCTACGGCCATACCACCCTGAACGCGCCGGAACTCGTCTGATCTCGGAAGCTAAGCAGGGTCGGGCCTGGTTAGTACTTGGATGGGAGACCGCCTGGGAATACCGGGTGCTGTAGGCTTCTTGCCTCCCGCTCCGCCTTCTCCTTTAGTCGCCCGCCGCCTCCGCCCCCGCCCCCGCCCCCGCCGGGCAGCGCTGCAGGCCCCACCTCCTCCGGCCCCTCCCACCACAGCGCGCCAGAGGGGGCGCTCCGCGCCGGCCTGGCCGGCCAGGCGGCCAGAAGGCGGCCCTGGAAGGCAGCCGCCACCCCAGCCGCTCCCGTGGTGGCTGGCCCGGACCCAGACTCCGCCGCAGGCCGGGGTGCCGTCCGTGCGGCCCACGAAGCCCTCGACCTGCACTTGGCCGCCCCCACCGGAGCCCAGCCGCGCCGCAGCCCCCTGTCTGCCCGTGTGTCTCTCCACAGCTCCCTCCGGAAAAAGCCCACCCTTTGCCACTTCGCCACGGCCGAGAGTGGGAGCGGGGTCGTGGGCTGGGACCGGTTCGCTGGGCTGGCTAGACACCAGGCGCCGGGAACTTTGCTCGGCAGTTGGCGTGGGGGCAAGGGTGGCGTTGCTGTGTCTAAGGGGCCGTGCCGGCTCAATGGTGGCTCCCAGTGGCTTCGGGCCAACTGCCGTTGGGCAGGCGGGCCGGCCAGGCCGTGGCTGGGCTGCGCCTAGCACTGTGTGGATTGACAGGGTGGGGAATGCACAAGGGACCGAGGGCCACAGGCCCTTAAGCCTCCGGGGCCAAGTCCTGTGAGCGTTGAGCGGCTCTGGGGCGGAGGGCCAAGCGCCTACAGGCCTGGAGGGTCCCGCCTGACCTGAGCTGCGAAGTCGCCCACAACTCCACCACCCCCGGGCCCTCGAGGCCTCCTGTCGCTTGCCTGGGCGGACGGCAGGGCCGTGCCGGAGAGGGTTGGCTGCCGGGCTGGCGGTAAGTCGCCAGCACCAGCGAAGCTAAGCCTCAAGAGGCACACCGTGGCCCCCGCTGCATTCTACGGCCACACCTCCCTGAACGCACCACACCTCGTCTGATCTCGGAAGCTAATCAGGGTCTGGCCTGTTTCGTACCTGGATGGGAGACCACATGGGAATACCGAGTGCTGTAGGCTTTTTTGCCTCCCGCTCCGCCTTGACATTTAGTGGCCCGCGGCCGAGGCCGCCTCCGCCCCCGCTGAGCACCGCTGCAGGCCTCACCTCCTCACGTCCCTCCCAACACAGCGCGCCGGAGGGATCGCTCCCCGCCGAGCTGGCTGGACATGCGGCCAGAATGCGGCCCTGGAAGGCAGCCGCCACCCCAGCCGCTCCCGTGGTGGCTGGCCCGGACCCAGACTCCGCCGCAGGCCGGGGTGCCGTCCGTGCGGCCCGCGAGGCCCTCGACCTGCACTTGGCCGCCCCCACCGGAGCCCAGCCGCGCCGCAGCCCCCTGTCTGCCCGTGTGTCTCTCCACAGCTCCCTCCGGAAAAAGCCCCCCCCTCCGCCGTTTCGCCACGGCCGGGGGCGGGAGCGGGGGCGGGGGCCGGGGCCGCTTCTCCGGGCCTGCCGGCCACCAGGGCCGGGGTCCTGTGCTCGGCGGGCGGCGTGGGGGCAAGGGGGGGCCTTGCTGGGGCTAAGGGGCCGTGCCCACTCCATGGTGGCTCCCAGTGGCTTCGGGCCAGCTGCTGCCCGGCCGGAGGGCCGGCCCGGCCGTGGCCGGGCTGCGCCTAACTCCGCGTGGGCGGGCAGGGGGGGATGCCCAAGGGACCGCGGCCGCCGGGCCCTGAAGCCTCCGGGGCCGCGTCCCTGTGAGCGTCGAGCGGGATCTGCGGCGGGGCGCCAAGCGCCGACGGGCCTGGAGCGTCCCGCCCGCCCTGGGCTGCGAGGTGGCCCACCACTCCGCCACCCCCGGGTCCCCGAGGCCTCCTGTCGCCTGCCTGGGCGGGCGGCAGGGCCCTGCCGGAGAGGGCTGGCCGCCGGCATGGCGGTAAGGCGCAGGCGACATCGAAGCTGGGCCTCAAGAGGCACCGCGCGGGCCCCTCCTGCGTCTACGGCCATACCACCCTGAACGCGCCCGATCTCGTCTGATCTCGGAAGCTAAGCAGGGTCGGGCCTGGTTAGTACTTGGATGGGAGACCGCCTGGGAATACCGGGTGCTGTAGGCTTTTTGCCTCCCGCTCCGCCTTCTCCTTTAGTCGCCCGCCGCCTCCGCCCCCGCCCCCGCCCCCGCCCCCGCCGGGCACCGCTGCAGGCCCCACCTCCTCCGGCCCCTCCCACCACAGCGCGCCAGAGGGGGCGCTCTCCGCCTGCCTGGCCGGCCAGGCGGCCAGAAGGCGGCCCTGGAAGGCAGCCGCATCCCAGCCGCTCCCAGGGTGGCTGGCCTGAACCCAGACTCCGCCTCAGGCCCGGGTGCCGGCCGTGCGGCCCGCGAGCCCCTTGACCTGCACCTGGCCGCCCCCACTAGCGCCCAGCCCCGGCGCAGCCACCTATCTGCCGGTGTGTCTCTCCACAGCTCCCTCCGGAAAAAGCCCCCCCTCCGCCGTTTCGCCACGGCCGAGTGCGGGAGCGGGGTCGTGGGCCAGGACTCGTTCTCCGAACCGGCCGACCACTAGGCACCGGGAACAGTGCTCGGCAGTTGGCGTGGATGCAAGTGTGGCCTTGCTGGCTGTAATGGGCCATGCCAACACAATGGTGGCTCCCAGTGGATTCGGGGCAACTGCCGTCGGGCAGGAGGGCCGGCCCGGCCACGGCTAGGTTGTGCCTAGCACTGCGTGAGTGGACAGGGTTGGTAATGCCCGAGGGACCTAGGGCCAAGGGACATTAAGCCTCCGGGGCCACGTCCTTGTGAGCATCAAGCGGGACCTGGGGCGGAGCGCCAAGCACCTACGGGCCTGGAGGATCCCGCCTGACCTGAGCTGCGAGGTCGCCCTTGACTATGCAACCCCTGGGTCCCTGAGGCCTCCTGTCGCCAGCCTGGGCGGGCGGCAGGGCCTTGCTGAAGAGGGCTGACCGCCGAGCAGGGAGCAAGTCGCCAGCACCAGCGAAGCAAAGCCTCAAGAGGCACCCCGTGGCCCCGGCTGCCCTCTAAGGCCATACCACCCTGAACGTGCCCCATCTCGTCTGATCGCGGAAGCTAAGCAGGGTCGGGCCTGGTTAGTACTTGGATGGGAGACCGCCTGGGAATACCGGGTGCTGTAGGCTTTTTGCCTCCCGCTCCGCCTTCTCCTTTAGTCGCCCGCCGCCTCCGCCGCCGCCCCCGCCCCCGCCGAGCAGCGCTGCAGGCCCCACCTCCTCCGGCCCCTCCCACCACAGCGCGCCAGAGGGGGCGCTCCGCGCCGGCCTGGCCGGCCAGGCGGCCAGAAGGCGGCCCTGGAAGGCAGCCGCCACCCCAGCCGCTCCCGTGGTGGCTGGCCCGGACCCAGACTCCGCCGCAGGCCGGGGTGCCGTCCGTGCGGCCCACGAAGCCCTCGACCTGCACTTGGCCGCCCCCACCGGAGCCCAGCCGCGCCGCAGCCCCCTGTCTGCCCGTGTGTATCTCCACAGCTCCCTCCGGAAAAAGCCCACCCTCCGCCGTTTCGCCACGGCCGGGGGCGGGAGCGGGGGCGGGGGCTGGGACCGGTTCGCTGGGCGGGCTAGACACCAGGCGCCGGGTCCTGTGCTCGGCGGGTGGCGTGGGGGCAAGGGTGGCCTTGCTGGGGCTAAGGGGCCGTGCCGGCTCAATGGTGGCTCCCAGTGGGTTAAGGGCCGACTGCCGTCGGGCAGGAGGGCCGGCCAGGCCGTGGCTGGGCTGCGCCTAGCACTGTGTGGATTGACAGGGTGGGGAATGCACAAGGGACCGAGGGCCACAGGCCCTTAAGCCTCCGGGGCCAAGTCCTGTGAGCGTTGAGCGGCTCTGGGGCGGAGGGCCAAGCGCCTACAGGCCTGGAGGGTCCCGCCTGACCTGAGCTGCGAAGTCGCCCACAACTCCACCACCCCCGGGCCCTCGAGGCCTCCTGTCGCTTGCCTGGGCGGACGGCAGGGCCGCGCCGGAGAGGGTTGGCTGCCGGGCTGGCGGTAAGTCGCCAGCACCAGCGAAGCTAAGCCTCAAGAGGCACACCGTGGCCCCCGCTGCATTCTACGGCCACACCTCCCTGAACGCACCACACCTCGTCTGATCTCGGAAGCTAATCAGGGTCTGGCCTGTTTCGTACCTGGATGGGAGACCACATGGGAATACCGAGTGCTGTAGGCTTTTTTGCCTCCCGCTCCGCCTTGACATTTAGTGGCCCGCGGCCGAGGCCGCCTCCGCCCCCGCTGAGCACCGCTGCAGGCCTCACCTCCTCACGTCCCTCCCAACACAGCGCGCCGGAGGGATCGCTCCCCGCCGAGCTGGCTGGACATGCGGCCAGAATGCGGCCCTGGAAGGCAGCCGCCACCCCAGCCGCTCCCGTGGTGGCTGGCCCGGACCCAGACTCCGCCGCAGGCCGGGGTGCCGTCCGTGCGGCCCGCGAGGCCCTCGACCTGCACTTGGCCGCCCCCACCGGAGCCCAGCCGCGCCGCAGCCCCCTGTCTGCCCGTGTGTCTCTCCACAGCTCCCTCCGGAAAAAGCCCCCCCTCCGCCGTTTCGCCACGGCCGGGGGCGGGAGCGGGGGCGGGGGCCGGGGCCGCTTCTCCGGGCCTGCCGGCCACCAGGGCCGGGGTCCTGTGCTCGGCGGGCGGCGTGGGGGCAAGGGGGGGCCTTGCTGGGGCTAAGGGGCCGTGCCCACTCCATGGTGGCTCCCAGTGGCTTCGGGCCAGCTGCTGCCCGGCCGGAGGGCCGGCCCGGCCGTGGCCGGGCTGCGCCTAACTCCGCGTGGGCGGGCAGGGGGGGATGCCCAAGGGACCGCGGCCGCCGGGCCCTGAAGCCTCCGGGGCCGCGTCCCTGTGAGCGTCGAGCGGGATCTGCGGCGGGGCGCCAAGCGCCGACGGGCCTGGAGCGTCCCGCCCGCCCTGGGCTGCGAGGTGGCCCACCACTCCGCCACCCCCGGGTCCCCGAGGCCTCCTGTCGCCTGCCTGGGCGGGCGGCAGGGCCCTGCCGGAGAGGGCTGGCCGCCGGCATGGCGGTAAGGCGCAGGCGCCAGCGAAGCTGGGCCTCAAGAGGCACCGCGCGGGCCCCTCCTGCGTCTACGGCCATACCACCCTGAACGCGCCCGATCTCGTCTGATCTCGGAAGCTAAGCAGGGTCGGGCCTGGTTAGTACTTGGATGGGAGACCGCCTGGGAATACCGGGTGCTGTAGGCTTTTTGCCTCCCGCTCCGCCTTCTCCTTTAGTCGCCCGCCGCCTCCGCCCCCGCCCCCGCCCCCGCCCCCGCCGGGCACCGCTGCAGGCCCCACCTCCTCCGGCCCCTCCCACCACAGCGCGCCAGAGGGGGCGCTCTCCGCCTGCCTGGCCGGCCAGGCGGCCAGAAGGCGGCCCTGGAAGGCAGCCGCATCCCAGCCGCTCCCGGGGTGGCTGGCCTGAACCCAGACTCCGCCTCAGGCCCGGGTGCCGGCCGTGCGGCCCGCGAGCCCCTTGACCTGCACCTGGCCGCCCCCACTAGCGCCCAGCCCCGGCGCAGCCACCTATCTGCCGGTGTGTCTCTCCACAGCTCCCTCCGGAAAAAGCCCCCCCTCCGCCGTTTCGCCACGGCCGGGGGCGGGAGCGGGGGCGGGGGCCGGGGCCGGTGCTCCGGGCCGGCCGGCCACAAGGCGCCGGGTCCTGTGCTCGGCGGGTGGCGTGGGGGCAAGGGTGGCCTTGCTGGGGCTAAGGGGCCGTGCCGACTCAATGGTGGCTCCCAGTGGGTTAAGGGCCGACTGCCGTCGGGCAGGAGGGCCGGCCCGGGCTGCGGCTGGGCTGCGCCTAGCGCCGCGTGGGCGGGCAGAGGGGAGGCCCAAGGGACCGCGGGCCCCGGGCCCTGAAGCCTCCGGGGCCACGTCCCTGTGAGCGACGTGCGGGATCTGGGGCGGGGCGCCAAGCGCCGAACGGTTTGGTGGGTCCCGCCCGCCCTGGGCTGGGAGGTCGCCGAACCCTCCGCCACCCCCCTGGTACCCGAGGCCGCCGTTGCCCTGCCTGGGCGGGCGGCGGGGCCCTGCCGGGGCGGGCTGGCCGCTGGGCTGGCGGGGAGGCGCAAGCGCCAGCGAAGCTGGGCCTCAAGAGGCACTCCGCGGGCCCCTCTTAACGTCTACGGCCATACCACCCTGAACGCGCCCGAACTCGTCTGATCTCGGAAGCTAAGCAGGGTCGGGCCTGGTTAGTACTTGGATGGGAGACCGCCTGGGAATACCGGGTGCTGTAGGCTTCTTGCCTCCCGCTCCGCCTTCTCCTTTAGTCGCCCGCCGCCTCCGCCCCCGCCCCCGCCCCCGCCGGGCAGCGCTGCAGGCCCCACCTCCTCCGGCCCCTCCCACCACAGCGCGCCAGAGGGGGCGCTCCGCGCCGGCCTGGCCGGCCAGGCGGCCAGAAGGCGGCCCTGGAAGGCAGCCGCCACCCCAGCCGCTCCCGTGGTGGCTGGCCCGGACCCAGACTCCGCCGCAGGCCGGGGTGCCGTCCGTGCGGCCCACGAAGCCCTCGACCTGCACTTGGCCGCCCCCACCGGAGCCCAGCCGCGCCGCAGCCCCCTGTCTGCCCGTGTGTCTCTCCACAGCTCCCTCCGGAAAAAGCCCACCCTTTGCCACTTCGCCACGGCCGAGAGTGGGAGCGGGGTCGTGGGCTGGGACCGGTTCGCTGGGCTGGCTAGACACCAGGCGCCGGGAACTTTGCTCGGCAGTTGGCGTGGGGGCAAGGGTGGCGTTGCTGTGTCTAAGGGGCCGTGCCGGCTCAATGGTGGCTCCCAGTGGCTTCGGGCCAACTGCCGTTGGGCAGGCGGGCCGGCCAGGCCGTGGCTGGGCTGCGCCTAGCACTGTGTGGATTGACAGGGTGGGGAATGCACAAGGGACCGAGGGCCACAGGCCCTTAAGCCTCCGGGGCCAAGTCCTGTGAGCGTTGAGCGGCTCTGGGGCGGAGGGCCAAGCGCCTACAGGCCTGGAGGGTCCCGCCTGACCTGAGCTGCGAAGTCGCCCACAACTCCACCACCCCCGGGCCCTCGAGGCCTCCTGTCGCTTGCCTGGGCGGACGGCAGGGCCGCGCCGGAGAGGGTTGGCTGCCGGGCTGGCGGTAAGTCGCCAGCACCAGCGAAGCTAAGCCTCAAGAGGCACACCGTGGCCCCCGCTGCATTCTACGGCCACACCTCCCTGAACGCACCACACCTCGTCTGATCTCGGAAGCTAATCAGGGTCTGGCCTGTTTCGTACCTGGATGGGAGACCACATGGGAATACCGAGTGCTGTAGGCTTTTTTGCCTCCCGCTCCGCCTTGACATTTAGTGGCCCGCGGCCGAGGCCGCCTCCGCCCCCGCTGAGCACCGCTGCAGGCCTCACCTCCTCACGTCCCTCCCAACACAGCGCGCCGGAGGGATCGCTCCCCGCCGAGCTGGCTGGACATGCGGCCAGAATGCGGCCCTGGAAGGCAGCCGCCACCCCAGCCGCTCCCGTGGTGGCTGGCCCGGACCCAGACTCCGCCGCAGGCCGGGGTGCCGTCCGTGCGGCCCGCGAGGCCCTCGACCTGCACTTGGCCGCCCCCACCGGAGCCCAGCCGCGCCGCAGCCCCCTGTCTGCCCGTGTGTCTCTCCACAGCTCCCTCCGGAAAAAGCCCCCCCTCCGCCGTTTCGCCACGGCCGGGGGCGGGAGCGGGGGCGGGGGCCGGGGCCGCTTCTCCGGGCCTGCCGGCCACCAGGGCCGGGGTCCTGTGCTCGGCGGGCGGCGTGGGGGCAAGGGGGGGCCTTGCTGGGGCTAAGGGGCCGTGCCCACTCCATGGTGGCTCCCAGTGGCTTCGGGCCAGCTGCTGCCCGGCCGGAGGGCCGGCCCGGCCGTGGCCGGGCTGCGCCTAACTCCGCGTGGGCGGGCAGGGGGGGATGCCCAAGGGACCGCGGCCGCCGGGCCCTGAAGCCTCCGGGGCCGCGTCCCTGTGAGCGTCGAGCGGGATCTGCGGCGGGGCGCCAAGCGCCGACGGGCCTGGAGCGTCCCGCCCGCCCTGGGCTGCGAGGTGGCCCACCACTCCGCCACCCCCGGGTCCCCGAGGCCTCCTGTCGCCTGCCTGGGCGGGCGGCAGGGCCCTGCCGGAGAGGGCTGGCCGCCGGCATGGCGGTAAGGCGCAGGCGCCAGCGAAGCTGGGCCTCAAGAGGCACCGCGCGGGCCCCTCCTGCGTCTACGGCCATACCACCCTGAACGCGCCCGATCTCGTCTGATCTCGGAAGCTAAGCAGGGTCGGGCCTGGTTAGTACTTGGATGGGAGACCGCCTGGGAATACCGGGTGCTGTAGGCTTTTTGCCTCCCGCTCCGCCTTCTCCTTTAGTCGCCCGCCGCCTCCGCACCCGCCCCCGCCCCCGCCCCCGCCGGGCACCGCTGCAGGCCCCACCTCCTCCGGCCCCTCCCACCACAGCGCGCCAGAGGGGGCGCTCTCCGCCTGCCTGGCCGGCCAGGCGGCCAGAAGGCGGCCCTGGAAGGCAGCCGCATCCCAGCCGCTCCCGGGGTGGCTGGCCTGAACCCAGACTCCGCCTCAGGCCCGGGTGCCGGCCGTGCGGCCCGCGAGCCCCTTGACCTGCACCTGGCCGCCCCCACTAGCGCCCAGCCCCGGCGCAGCCACCTATCTGCCGGTGTGTCTCTCCACAGCTCCCTCCGGAAAAAGCCCCCCCTCCGCCGTTTCGCCACGGCCGGGGGCGGGAGCGGGGGCGGGGGCCGGGGCCGGTGCTCCGGGCCGGCCGGCCACAAGGCGCCGGGTCCTGTGCTCGGCGGGTGGCGTGGGGGCAAGGGTGGCCTTGCTGGGGCTAAGGGGCCGTGCCGACTCAATGGTGGCTCCCAGTGGGTTAAGGGCCGACTGCCGTCGGGCAGGAGGGCCGGCCCGGGCTGCGGCTGGGCTGCGCCTAGCGCCGCGTGGGCGGGCAGAGGGGAGGCCCAAGGGACCGCGGGCCCCGGGCCCTGAAGCCTCCGGGGCCACGTCCCTGTGAGCGACGTGCGGGATCTGGGGCGGGGCGCCAAGCGCCGAACGGTTTGGTGGGTCCCGCCCGCCCTGGGCTGGGAGGTCGCCGAACCCTCCGCCACCCCCCTGGTACCCGAGGCCGCCGTTGCCCTGCCTGGGCGGGCGGCGGGGCCCTGCCGGGGCGGGCTGGCCGCTGGGCTGGCGGGGAGGCGCAAGCGCCAGCGAAGCTGGGCCTCAAGAGGCACTCCGCGGGCCCCTCTTAACGTCTACGGCCATACCACCCTGAACGCGCCGGAACTCGTCTGATCTCGGAAGCTAAGCAGGGTCGGGCCTGGTTAGTACTTGGATGGGAGACCGCCTGGGAATACCGGGTGCTGTAGGCTTCTTGCCTCCCGCTCCGCCTTCTCCTTTAGTCGCCCGCCGCCTCCGCCCCCGCCCCCGCCCCCGCCGGGCAGCGCTGCAGGCCCCACCTCCTCCGGCCCCTCCCACCACAGCGCGCCAGAGGGGGCGCTCCGCGCCGGCCTGGCCGGCCAGGCGGCCAGAAGGCGGCCCTGGAAGGCAGCCGCCACCCCAGCCGCTCCCGTGGTGGCTGGCCCGGACCCAGACTCCGCCGCAGGCCGGGGTGCCGTCCGTGCGGCCCACGAAGCCCTCGACCTGCACTTGGCCGCCCCCACCGGAGCCCAGCCGCGCCGCAGCCCCCTGTCTGCCCGTGTGTCTCTCCACAGCTCCCTCCGGAAAAAGCCCACCCTTTGCCACTTCGCCACGGCCGAGAGTGGGAGCGGGGTCGTGGGCTGGGACCGGTTCGCTGGGCTGGCTAGACACCAGGCGCCGGGAACTTTGCTCGGCAGTTGGCGTGGGGGCAAGGGTGGCGTTGCTGTGTCTAAGGGGCCGTGCCGGCTCAATGGTGGCTCCCAGTGGCTTCGGGCCAACTGCCGTTGGGCAGGCGGGCCGGCCAGGCCGTGGCTGGGCTGCGCCTAGCACTGTGTGGATTGACAGGGTGGGGAATGCACAAGGGACCGAGGGCCACAGGCCCTTAAGCCTCCGGGGCCAAGTCCTGTGAGCGTTGAGCGGCTCTGGGGCGGAGGGCCAAGCGCCTACAGGCCTGGAGGGTCCCGCCTGACCTGAGCTGCGAAGTCGCCCACAACTCCACCACCCCCGGGCCCTCGAGGCCTCCTGTCGCTTGCCTGGGCGGACGGCAGGGCCGCGCCGGAGAGGGTTGGCTGCCGGGCTGGCGGTAAGTCGCCAGCACCAGCGAAGCTAAGCCTCAAGAGGCACACCGTGGCCCCCGCTGCATTCTACGGCCACACCTCCCTGAACGCACCACACCTCGTCTGATCTCGGAAGCTAATCAGGGTCTGGCCTGTTTCGTACCTGGATGGGAGACCACATGGGAATACCGAGTGCTGTAGGCTTTTTTGCCTCCCGCTCCGCCTTGACATTTAGTGGCCCGCGGCCGAGGCCGCCTCCGCCCCCGCTGAGCACCGCTGCAGGCCTCACCTCCTCACGTCCCTCCCAACACAGCGCGCCGGAGGGATCGCTCCCCGCCGAGCTGGCTGGACATGCGGCCAGAATGCGGCCCTGGAAGGCAGCCGCCACCCCAGCCGCTCCCGTGGTGGCTGGCCCGGACCCAGACTCCGCCGCAGGCCGGGGTGCCATCCGTGCGGCCCGCGAGGCCCTCGACCTGCACTTGGCCGCCCCCACCGGAGCCCAGCCGCGCCGCAGCCCCCTGTCTGCCCGTGTGTCTCTCCACAGCTCCCTCCGGAAAAAGCCCCCCCTCCGCCGTTTCGCCACGGCCGGGGGCGGGAGCGGGGGCGGGGGCCGGGGCCGCTTCTCCGGGCCTGCCGGCCACCAGGGCCGGGGTCCTGTGCTCGGCGGGCGGCGTGGGGGCAAGGGGGGGCCTTGCTGGGGCTAAGGGGCCGTGCCCACTCCATGGTGGCCCCAGTGGCTTCGGGCCAGCTGCTGCCCGGCCGGAGGGCCGGCCCGGCCGTGGCCGGGCTGCGCCTAACTCCGCGTGGGCGGGCAGGGGGGGATGCCCAAGGGACCGCGGCCGCCGGGCCCTGAAGCCTCCGGGGCCGCGTCCCTGTGAGCGTCGAGCGGGATCTGCGGCGGGGCGCCAAGCGCCGACGGGCCTGGAGCGTCCCGCCCGCCCTGGGCTGCGAGGTGGCCCACCACTCCGCCACCCCCGGGTCCCCGAGGCCTCCTGTCGCCTGCCTGGGCGGGCGGCAGGGCCCTGCCGGAGAGGGCTGGCCGCCGGCATGGCGGTAAGGCGCAGGCGCCAGCGAAGCTGGGCCTCAAGAGGCACCGCGCGGGCCCCTCCTGCGTCTACGGCCATACCACCCTGAACGCGCCCGATCTCGTCTGATCTCGGAAGCTAAGCAGGGTCGGGCCTGGTTAGTACTTGGATGGGAGACCGCCTGGGAATACCGGGTGCTGTAGGCTTTTTGCCTCCCGCTCCGCCTTCTCCTTTAGTCGCCCGCCGCCTCCGCACCCGCCCCCGCCCCCGCCCCCGCCGGGCACCGCTGCAGGCCCCACCTCCTCCGGCCCCTCCCACCACAGCGCGCCAGAGGGGGCGCTCTCCGCCTGCCTGGCCGGCCAGGCGGCCAGAAGGCGGCCCTGGAAGGCAGCCGCATCCCAGCCGCTCCCGGGGTGGCTGGCCTGAACCCAGACTCCGCCTCAGGCCCGGGTGCCGGCCGTGCGGCCCGCGAGCCCCTTGACCTGCACCTGGCCGCCCCCACTAGCGCCCAGCCCCGGCGCAGCCACCTATCTGCCGGTGTGTCTCTCCACAGCTCCCTCCGGAAAAAGCCCCCCCTCCGCCGTTTCGCCACGGCCGGGGGCGGGAGCGGGGGCGGGGGCCGGGGCCGGTGCTCCGGGCCGGCGGCCACAAGGCGCCGGGTCCTGTGCTCGGCGGGTGGCGTGGGGGCAAGGGTGGCCTTGCTGGGGCTAAGGGGCCGTGCCGACTCAATGGTGGCTCCCAGTGGGTTAAGGGCCGACTGCCGTCGGGCAGGAGGGCCGGCCCGGGCTGCGGCTGGGCTGCGCCTAGCGCCGCGTGGGCGGGCAGAGGGGAGGCCCAAGGGACCGCGGGCCCCGGGCCCTGAAGCCTCCGGGGCCACGTCCCTGTGAGCGACGTGCGGGATCTGGGGCGGGGCGCCAAGCGCCGAACGGTTTGGTGGGTCCCGCCCGCCCTGGGCTGGGAGGTCGCCGAACCCTCCGCCACCCCCCTGGTACCCGAGGCCGCCGTTGCCCTGCCTGGGCGGGCGGCGGGGCCCTGCCGGGGCGGGCTGGCCGCTGGGCTGGCGGGGAGGCGCAAGCGCCAGCGAAGCTGGGCCTCAAGAGGCACTCCGCGGGCCCCTCTTAACGTCTACGGCCATACCACCCTGAACGCGCCGGAACTCGTCTGATCTCGGAAGCTAAGCAGGGTCGGGCCTGGTTAGTACTTGGATGGGAGACCGCCTGGGAATACCGGGTGCTGTAGGCTTCTTGCCTCCCGCTCCGCCTTCTCCTTTAGTCGCCCGCCGCCTCCGCCCCCGCCCCCGCCCCCGCCGGGCAGCGCTGCAGGCCCCACCTCCTCCGGCCCCTCCCACCACAGCGCGCCAGAGGGGGCGCTCCGCGCCGGCCTGGCCGGCCAGGCGGCCAGAAGGCGGCCCTGGAAGGCAGCCGCCACCCCAGCCGCTCCCGTGGTGGCTGGCCCGGACCCAGACTCCGCCGCAGGCCGGGGTGCCGTCCGTGCGGCCCACGAAGCCCTCGACCTGCACTTGGCCGCCCCCACCGGAGCCCAGCCGCGCCGCAGCCCCCTGTCTGCCCGTGTGTCTCTCCACAGCTCCCTCCGGAAAAAGCCCACCCTTTGCCACTTCGCCACGGCCGAGAGTGGGAGCGGGGTCGTGGGCTGGGACCGGTTCGCTGGGCTGGCTAGACACCAGGCGCCGGGAACTTTGCTCGGCAGTTGGCGTGGGGGCAAGGGTGGCGTTGCTGTGTCTAAGGGGCCGTGCCGGCTCAATGGTGGCTCCCAGTGGCTTCGGGCCAACTGCCGTTGGGCAGGCGGGCCGGCCAGGCCGTGGCTGGGCTGCGCCTAGCACTGTGTGGATTGACAGGGTGGGGAATGCACAAGGGACCGAGGGCCACAGGCCCTTAAGCCTCCGGGGCCAAGTCCTGTGAGCGTTGAGCGGCTCTGGGGCGGAGGGCCAAGCGCCTACAGGCCTGGAGGGTCCCGCCTGACCTGAGCTGCGAAGTCGCCCACAACTCCACCACCCCCGGGCCCTCGAGGCCTCCTGTCGCTTGCCTGGGCGGACGGCAGGGCCGTGCCGGAGAGGGTTGGCTGCCGGGCTGGCGGTAAGTCGCCAGCACCAGCGAAGCTAAGCCTCAAGAGGCACACCGTGGCCCCCGCTGCATTCTACGGCCACACCTCCCTGAACGCACCACACCTCGTCTGATCTCGGAAGCTAATCAGGGTCTGGCCTGTTTCGTACCTGGATGGGAGACCACATGGGAATACCGAGTGCTGTAGGCTTTTTTGCCTCCCGCTCCGCCTTGACATTTAGTGGCCCGCGGCCGAGGCCGCCTCCGCCCCCGCTGAGCACCGCTGCAGGCCTCACCTCCTCACGTCCCTCCCAACACAGCGCGCCGGAGGGATCGCTCCCCGCCGAGCTGGCTGGACATGCGGCCAGAATGCGGCCCTGGAAGGCAGCCGCCACCCCAGCCGCTCCCGTGGTGGCTGGCCCGGACCCAGACTCCGCCGCAGGCCGGGGTGCCGTCCGTGCGGCCCGCGAGGCCCTCGACCTGCACTTGGCCGCCCCCACCGGAGCCCAGCCGCGCCGCAGCCCCCTGTCTGCCCGTGTGTCTCTCCACAGCTCCCTCCGGAAAAAGCCCCCCCCTCCGCCGTTTCGCCACGGCCGGGGGCGGGAGCGGGGGCGGGGGCCGGGGCCGCTTCTCCGGGCCTGCCGGCCACCAGGGCCGGGGTCCTGTGCTCGGCGGGCGGCGTGGGGGCAAGGGGGGGCCTTGCTGGGGCTAAGGGGCCGTGCCCACTCCATGGTGGCTCCCAGTGGCTTCGGGCCAGCTGCTGCCCGGCCGGAGGGCCGGCCCGGCCGTGGCCGGGCTGCGCCTAACTCCGCGTGGGCGGGCAGGGGGGGATGCCCAAGGGACCGCGGCCGCCGGGCCCTGAAGCCTCCGGGGCCGCGTCCCTGTGAGCGTCGAGCGGGATCTGCGGCGGGGCGCCAAGCGCCGACGGGCCTGGAGCGTCCCGCCCGCCCTGGGCTGCGAGGTGGCCCACCACTCCGCCACCCCCGGGTCCCCGAGGCCTCCTGTCGCCTGCCTGGGCGGGCGGCAGGGCCCTGCCGGAGAGGGCTGGCCGCCGGCATGGCGGTAAGGCGCAGGCGACATCGAAGCTGGGCCTCAAGAGGCACCGCGCGGGCCCCTCCTGCGTCTACGGCCATACCACCCTGAACGCGCCCGATCTCGTCTGATCTCGGAAGCTAAGCAGGGTCGGGCCTGGTTAGTACTTGGATGGGAGACCGCCTGGGAATACCGGGTGCTGTAGGCTTTTTGCCTCCCGCTCCGCCTTCTCCTTTAGTCGCCCGCCGCCTCCGCCCCCGCCCCCGCCCCCGCCCCCGCCGGGCACCGCTGCAGGCCCCACCTCCTCCGGCCCCTCCCACCACAGCGCGCCAGAGGGGGCGCTCTCCGCCTGCCTGGCCGGCCAGGCGGCCAGAAGGCGGCCCTGGAAGGCAGCCGCATCCCAGCCGCTCCCAGGGTGGCTGGCCTGAACCCAGACTCCGCCTCAGGCCCGGGTGCCGGCCGTGCGGCCCGCGAGCCCCTTGACCTGCACCTGGCCGCCCCCACTAGCGCCCAGCCCCGGCGCAGCCACCTATCTGCCGGTGTGTCTCTCCACAGCTCCCTCCGGAAAAAGCCCCCCCTCCGCCGTTTCGCCACGGCCGAGTGCGGGAGCGGGGTCGTGGGCCAGGACTCGTTCTCCGAACCGGCCGACCACTAGGCACCGGGAACAGTGCTCGGCAGTTGGCGTGGATGCAAGTGTGGCCTTGCTGGCTGTAATGGGCCATGCCAACACAATGGTGGCTCCCAGTGGATTCGGGGCAACTGCCGTCGGGCAGGAGGGCCGGCCCGGCCACGGCTAGGTTGTGCCTAGCACTGCGTGAGTGGACAGGGTTGGTAATGCCCGAGGGACCTAGGGCCAAGGGACATTAAGCCTCCGGGGCCACGTCCTTGTGAGCATCAAGCGGGACCTGGGGCGGAGCGCCAAGCACCTACGGGCCTGGAGGATCCCGCCTGACCTGAGCTGCGAGGTCGCCCTTGACTATGCAACCCCTGGGTCCCTGAGGCCTCCTGTCGCCAGCCTGGGCGGGCGGCAGGGCCTTGCTGAAGAGGGCTGACCGCCGAGCAGGGAGCAAGTCGCCAGCACCAGCGAAGCAAAGCCTCAAGAGGCACCCCGTGGCCCCGGCTGCCCTCTAAGGCCATACCACCCTGAACGTGCCCCATCTCGTCTGATCGCGGAAGCTAAGCAGGGTCGGGCCTGGTTAGTACTTGGATGGGAGACCGCCTGGGAATACCGGGTGCTGTAGGCTTTTTGCCTCCCGCTCCGCCTTCTCCTTTAGTCGCCCGCCGCCTCCGCCGCCGCCCCCGCCCCCGCCGAGCAGCGCTGCAGGCCCCACCTCCTCCGGCCCCTCCCACCACAGCGCGCCAGAGGGGGCGCTCCGCGCCGGCCTGGCCGGCCAGGCGGCCAGAAGGCGGCCCTGGAAGGCAGCCGCCACCCCAGCCGCTCCCGTGGTGGCTGGCCCGGACCCAGACTCCGCCGCAGGCCGGGGTGCCGTCCGTGCGGCCCACGAAGCCCTCGACCTGCACTTGGCCGCCCCCACCGGAGCCCAGCCGCGCCGCAGCCCCCTGTCTGCCCGTGTGTATCTCCACAGCTCCCTCCGGAAAAAGCCCACCCTCCGCCGTTTCGCCACGGCCGGGGGCGGGAGCGGGGGCGGGGGCTGGGACCGGTTCGCTGGGCGGGCTAGACACCAGGCGCCGGGTCCTGTGCTCGGCGGGTGGCGTGGGGGCAAGGGTGGCCTTGCTGGGGCTAAGGGGCCGTGCCGGCTCAATGGTGGCTCCCAGTGGGTTAAGGGCCGACTGCCGTCGGGCAGGAGGGCCGGCCAGGCCGTGGCTGGGCTGCGCCTAGCACTGTGTGGATTGACAGGGTGGGGAATGCACAAGGGACCGAGGGCCACAGGCCCTTAAGCCTCCGGGGCCAAGTCCTGTGAGCGTTGAGCGGCTCTGGGGCGGAGGGCCAAGCGCCTACAGGCCTGGAGGGTCCCGCCTGACCTGAGCTGCGAAGTCGCCCACAACTCCACCACCCCCGGGCCCTCGAGGCCTCCTGTCGCTTGCCTGGGCGGACGGCAGGGCCGCGCCGGAGAGGGTTGGCTGCCGGGCTGGCGGTGAGTCGCCAGCACCAGCGAAGCTAAGCCTCAAGAGGCACACCGTGGCCCCCGCTGCATTCTATGGCCACACCTCCCTGAACGCACCACACCTCGTCTGATCTCGGAAGCTAATCAGGGTCTGGCCTGTTTCGTACCTGGATGGGAGACCACATGGGAATACCGAGTGCTGTAGGCTTTTTTGCCTCCCGCTCCGCCTTGACATTTAGTGGCCCGCGGCCGAGGCCGCCTCCGCCCCCGCTGAGCACCGCTGCAGGCCTCACCTCCTCACGTCCCTCCCAACACAGCGCGCCGGAGGGATCGCTCCCCGCCGAGCTGGCTGGACATGCGGCCAGAATGCGGCCCTGGAAGGCAGCCGCCACCCCAGCCGCTCCCGTGGTGGCTGGCCCGGACCCAGACTCCGCCGCAGGCCGGGGTGCCGTCCGTGCGGCCCGCGAGGCCCTCGACCTGCACTTGGCCGCCCCCACCGGAGCCCAGCCGCGCCGCAGCCCCCTGTCTGCCCGTGTGTCTCTCCACAGCTCCCTCCGGAAAAAGCCCCCCCCTCCGCCGTTTCGCCACGGCCGGGGGCGGGAGCGGGGGCGGGGGCCGGGGCCGCTTCTCCGGGCCTGCCGGCCACCAGGGCCGGGGTCCTGTGCTCGGCGGGCGGCGTGGGGGCAAGGGGGGGCCTTGCTGGGGCTAAGGGGCCGTGCCCACTCCATGGTGGCTCCCAGTGGCTTCGGGCCAGCTGCTGCCCGGCCGGAGGGCCGGCCCGGCCGTGGCCGGGCTGCGCCTAACTCCGCGTGGGCGGGCAGGGGGGGATGCCCAAGGGACCGCGGCCGCCGGGCCCTGAAGCCTCCGGGGCCGCGTCCCTGTGAGCGTCGAGCGGGATCTGTGGCGGGGCGCCAAGCGCCGACGGGCCTGGAGCGTCCCGCCCGCCCTGGGCTGCGAGGTGGCCCACCACTCCGCCACCCCCGGGTCCCCGAGGCCTCCTGTCGCCTGCCTGGGCGGGCGGCAGGGCCCTGCCGGAGAGGGCTGGCCGCCGGCATGGCGGTAAGGCGCAGGCGCCAGCGAAGCTGGGCCTCAAGAGGCACCGCGCGGGCCCCTCCTGCGTCTACGGCCATACCACCCTGAACGCGCCCGATCTCGTCTGATCTCGGAAGCTAAGCAGGGTCGGGCCTGGTTAGTACTTGGATGGGAGACCGCCTGGGAATACCGGGTGCTGTAGGCTTTTTGCCTCCCGCTCCGCCTTCTCCTTTAGTCGCCCGCCGCCTCCGCCCCCGCCCCCGCCCCCGCCCCCGCCGGGCACCGCTGCAGGCCCCACCTCCTCCGGCCCCTCCCACCACAGCGCGCCAGAGGGGGCGCTCTCCGCCTGCCTGGCCGGCCAGGCGGCCAGAAGGCGGCCCTGGAAGGCAGCCGCATCCCAGCCGCTCCCGGGGTGGCTGGCCTGAACCCAGACTCCGCCTCAGGCCCGGGTGCCGGCCGTGCGGCCCGCGAGCCCCTTGACCTGCACCTGGCCGCCCCCACTAGCGCCCAGCCCCGGCGCAGCCACCTATCTGCCGGTGTGTCTCTCCACAGCTCCCTCCGGAAAAAGCCCCCCCTCCGCCGTTTCGCCACGGCCGGGGGCGGGAGCGGGGGCGGGGGCCGGGGCCGGTGCTCCGGGCCGGCCGGCCACAAGGCGCCGGGTCCTGTGCTCGGCGGGTGGCGTGGGGGCAAGGGTGGCCTTGCTGGGGCTAAGGGGCCGTGCCGACTCAATGGTGGCTCCCAGTGGGTTAAGGGCCGACTGCCGTCGGGCAGGAGGGCCGGCCCGGGCTGCGGCTGGGCTGCGCCTAGCGCCGCGTGGGCGGGCAGAGGGGAGGCCCAAGGGACCGCGGGCCCCGGGCCCTGAAGCCTCCGGGGCCACGTCCCTGTGAGCGACGTGCGGGATCTGGGGCGGGGCGCCAAGCGCCGAACGGTTTGGTGGGTCCCGCCCGCCCTGGGCTGGGAGGTCGCCGAACCCTCCGCCACCCCCCTGGTACACGAGGCCGCCGTTGCCCTGCCTGGGCGGGCGGCGGGGCCCTGCCGGGGCGGGCTGGCCGCCGGGCTGGCGGGGAGGCGCAAGCGCCAGCGAAGCTGGGCCTCAAGAGGCACTCCGCGGGCCCCTCTTAACGTCTACGGCCATACCACCCTGAACGCGCCCGAACTCGTCTGATCTCGGAAGCTAAGCAGGGTCGGGCCTGGTTAGTACTTGGATGGGAGACCGCCTGGGAATACCGGGTGCTGTAGGCTTCTTGCCTCCCGCTCCGCCTTCTCCTTTAGTCGCCCGCCGCCTCCGCCCCCGCCCCCGCCCCCGCCGGGCAGCGCTGCAGGCCCCACCTCCTCCGGCCCCTCCCACCACAGCGTGCCAGAGGGGGCGCTCCGCGCCGGCCTGGCCGGCCAGGCGGCCAGAAGGCGGCCCTGGAAGGCAGCCGCCACCCCAGCCGCTCCCGTGGTGGCTGGCCCGGACCCAGACTCCGCCGCAGGCCGGGGTGCCGTCCGTGCGGCCCACGAAGCCCTCGACCTGCACTTGGCCGCCCCCACCGGAGCCCAGCCGCGCCGCAGCCCCCTGTCTGCCCGTGTGTCTCTCCACAGCTCCCTCCGGAAAAAGCCCACCCTTTGCCACTTCGCCACGGCCGAGAGTGGGAGCGGGGTCGTGGGCTGGGACCGGTTCGCTGGGCTGGCTAGACACCAGGCGCCGGGAGCTTTGCTCGGCAGTTGGCGTGGGGGCAAGGGTGGCGTTGCTGTGTCTAAGGGGCCGTGCCGGCTCAATGGTGGCTCCCAGTGGCTTCGGGCCAACTGCCGTTGGGCAGGCGGGCCGGCCAGGCCGTGGCTGGGCTGCGCCT